>NW_021941746.1:0-12500 GCF_902148855.1 Sphaeramia orbicularis
CACACTTTGATGTCGTTGCTACGGTGATCAGGTGGTTCATGTAAGAATCAATAGTTCCAAACACACGGTGACTGTCCTGTTCTCCTATTGGACGGACCAAGGTTATTATCGTTACCGAAAAACTAACCAAATGACCAAAACTAGAACTGTAAAAACATTTTCGTTAACTGAAATAAATAAAAACTAAAATTAAAATTTAAAAAAACCATAACTAACTGAAACTGTATTGTGTGTTTACTAAACTAACTAAAACAGATACAAATTCTGGATCAAATTCCCTTGGTTTTGGTCTTTGTCAATGTCAGATTGATGTTAAATGGATTTCTTTGTCTCTCTCAGTTTTCTGTGCTGTCTCCATACGACACTTTTTGCTCCGTCACTTGTGTTCACTTGTGGTTTCCAGTCGTCTTCTGGTCCCCACTCTACCTGGAAACATGGAGACTAAAGCAGCAGAGTCCTGTCTGGGATTGATTTGAATAGGAGCACAGAGAAGAAGAGAAAAGAGACCACTGAACTACAACTGAACTACAACTGAACTACAACTAAACTACAACTGAACTACAACTGAACTACAACTGAACTACAACTAAACTACAACTGAACTAAACATTTAGAAAAAATGAAAACTAATAAAAACTATCAAACCTGCTCTAAAAATGAATTAAAATGAAGTGAATTAGAGAAAAAAAAGTCCAAACTAAATAAAACTAAACTAGAATGACAAATCTAAAACTATTGGAACCTTGGTCCACATGCGTTGGCCTCGTTCATGTAAAATAGATAATGATTACCAGTCAGTTTAAAAGGGCAGTCCATCTGAACACACTTTAAACTCACACTGATCCACCTCAGATCCAAATGCATACAATTCAAACCCTCTGAAACCTTTTAGAGGCACAGAAGAAAACCAGTGTTCAGAACTCACAGCTCCTCCTTCACCCTGAACGGTGTGCGTGTGTGGATTGACTGTTTCTGTTGAAATCCAACAGTTTCCAGGTTGTTCCATACAGCAGAAACGGTTGAAGCTGGTACCAGTCATGTGTCTGTCCAATTAGATTCAACTAGCAGCACTGTACCCGTGGTGCCACTGTACGATAGCATGATAATCTCCCAGCATACCTCACAACATTTGAATACAGACATAAAAGTGTCCCTAGTTGATAGTCAGCGTATGTTTGTATTCATCTGGTGAGTTTGGCAGCGATGGGGCCTGTGAAGGCTGAGGAACACCAGTACAAACGCCCTCCTGTGATGGAACGGCAACGGGACGGACTCAGAACGTGTGTTATAGTCGGAGGATTCACATCAATGTTAGTGGAGTTCTAGTTTTAAATGTGTGGGAAATGGGATTTTCAGTGTTCAGTGTAAATGTCCACAGAGTCCACATTCCACAGTGGATGTGGACAGTTTAGTTCCACATACAAGAGACTGTTCTAAGCTACAGGTGGATCCAACTGGAGGAGAATCGGAGTCGTTTGGAATTTTGGATGAATTTTGGAAAATGTCTCAGTGATGACAGATGGAAAACTGTAGATGTTGTGACCTTGCTGTGACCTTGAACTTTGTCCTACTGGGACCAAAATGGACTGGGTTGGTCCCAGGGCCTAGGCCTATCTGTGGAGAAGATCTGGGAAAGATGGGGGGAAGAGTTTTACACTGAAGATGAACAAACAAACAAACAAACAAAGCAAAGTGATCACAACACCTCCTAGAGGTGGTAAAAAAGTCTGCAGGTCCAGTCCTTCTGAAGTCTAAAGGGGGTCTGCAGGTCCAGTCTCCCCCCCGTGGTGCTCCAGTGCTGGGTAGAGGATGGTGACAGTCGGTCAGTGTTTCCTGGCTCTGCTCACTTTCTTCCACTCGTAAACATCTAAACCTGTTTCCTCCCACGTCAGCTGAAGCCGTCCCTGTGTACGACACGACTGAAGCATCTGAGATCAAGTGGAAGATGACAACAGGAAAACAGGAGGAGCGTCAGGGGAGTGTCTTTGTTGGCCTGTGGGCTGAGTCCACGGTGGTGGGTACACCACCTGCAGCTTCCTCCCACTGTCTTTGGAAAGGTGGAGTTAATGTGTGCAGGGTTTGTTTAGTTCTCTGTTTCTGTGGCTGGTGCGTTCACTTTGATTCTTCCTGCGTTCTCTGGAGGTTTGAATAATTAAAGTGGTTTGTATTCTCTTACCACTGCTAAAGGAAGTGCCCCCCACCCCCAGGGGAAACAGCTGGGATGGAAAATCCACAGTCAGGACCTTAAAGTGGACCTGCAGCCGCCTGCTTAAATAGCCCTGGTACTGTGGAAATATCTGGGATGAGGTTTGAATACGGTGGGAAACAGAGGAAACACAACTGACACGTTTTTCAAGGACCCGGATGATGAAAAGGAAGAACAAACATTAGTTTGAAAACTAAATACACAGGTTTGTTTCCTTGAACCCTAAATTTAGACGGGGTGGTTTTCTGACGTGCTAAAGCTGTATATCTGCAAAACCTCTCATAAGCGCAGAAGCTCCGGCGCTGGCACCGACACTATTATTCATATGTAGCAGCGTTTGAAAGGTTAAACAGCACTTTAAACAGAGGCTGTCCAAACAGTAAAAACACACAAATACAGCCAAAACATGAAAAGCACAAAAACAGACGATAACACCCACAGAAAACTGGCTCTGAGGAAAGGGCTGAAACCACCGCTGCCGCGCTAATGTCAAAGAAAATTCAGTCCAGTTTCAACTCTTTTCTCCCTGTTCCTCAGTGTTTAGAGTCTTTATGGATCTGATCGAGAATGCACATGGACTAATGAGAAGGTACTACTCAAAAATCAACCAAATTCACCCAAAAATAACCCCAAAATTACCCTAAAACAACCTAAAAAATTACTCAAAACCACCTAAAAATTTCTCAAAAACCACCTAAAATTACCCAAAAACCACCTAAAAATTACTCAAAAACACCTAAAAAATTCTCAAAAAAACACCTAAAAATTACCCAAAAAACACCTAAAAATTACTCAAAACCACCTAAAAAATTACTCAAAACCACCTAAAAGTTTCTAAAAAACCACCTAAAAATTACCCAAAAACCACCTAAAAATTACTCAAAAACACCTAAAAATTACTCAAAACCACCTAAAAAATTACTCAAAACCACCTAAAAATTACTCAAAAACACCTAAAAAATTCTCAAAAACCACCTAAAATTACCCAAAAACCACCTAAAAATTACTCAAAAACCACGTAAAACTCACATGAAAATCACCCAAAAATCATCTAAAAATTACCCCAAAATGACCTAAAAATTACCCAAAAACCACATAAAATTCTCCGAAAAATTACCCAAACACCCCCAAAAAATTACTCAAAAAAGCCTAAAAATTACTCAAAAACCACCTAAAAATTACCCAAAAAAACCCACCTAAAAATCACCCAAAAACACTGAAAAATTACCCAAACACTACTTAAAAAAATACTCAAAAAACACCTAAAAATTACCCAAAAAAACACCTAAAAATTACTCAAAACCACCTAAAAAATTACTCAAAACCACCTAAAAGTTTCTAAAAAACCACCTAAAAATTACCCAAAAACCACCTAAAAATTACTCAAAACCACCTAAAAATTACCCAAAAAACACCTAAAAATTACTCAAAACCACCTAAAAAATTACTCAAAACCACCTAAAAATTACTCAAAAAAACCTAAAAAATTCTCAAAAACCACCTAAAAATTACCCAAAAACCACCTAAAAATTACTCAAAAACCACGTAAAACTCACATGAAAATCACCCAAAAATCATCTAAAAATTACCCCAAAATGACCTAAAATTACCAAATACCACATAAAATTCTCCGAAAAATTACCCAAACACCCCCAAAAATTACTCAAAAAGCCTAAAAATTACTCAAAAACCACCTAAAAATTACCCAAAAAAACCCACCTAAAAATCACCCAAAAACACTGAAAAATTACCCAAACACTACTTAAAAAAATACTCAAAAAACACCTAAAAATTACCCAAAAAACACCTAAAAATTACTCAAAACCACCTAAAAAATTACTCAAAACCACCTAAAAATTTCTCAAAAACCACCTAAAAATTACCCAAAAACCACCTAAAAATTACCCAAAAACCACCTAAAAATTACTCAAAAACACCTAAAAAATTCTCAAAAACCACCTAAAAATTACCCAAAAACCACCTAAAAATTACTCAAAAACCACGTAAAAGTCACATAAAAATCACCCAAAAATCATCTAAAAATTACCCCAAAATGACCTAAAAATTACCCAAAAACCACATAAAATTCTCCGAAAAATTACCCAAACACCCCCAAAAAATTACTCAAAAAAGCCTAAAAATTACTCAAAAACCACCTAAAAATTACCCAAAAAAAACCACCTAAAAATCACCCAAAAACACTGAAAAATTACCCAAACACTACTTAAAAAAATACTCAAAAAACACCTAAAATTACCCAAAAAACACCTAAAAATTACTCAAAACCACCTAAAAAATTACTCAAAACCACCTAAAAATTTCTCAAAAACCACCTAAAAATTACCCAAAAACCACCTAAAAATTACTCAAAAACACCTAAAAAATTCTCAAAAACCACCTAAAAATTACCCAAAAACCACCTAAAAATTACTCAAAAACCACGTAAAACTCACATAAAAATCACCCAAAAATCATCTAAAAATTACCCCAAAATGACCTAAAAATTACCCAAAAACCACATAAAATTCTCCGAAAAATTACCCAAACACCCCCAAAAAATTACTCAAAAAAGCCTAAAAATTACTCAAAAACCACCTAAAAATTACCCAAAAAAACCCACCTAAAAATCACCCAAAAACACTGAAAAATTACCCAAACACTACTTAAAAAAAATACTCATGAAACACCTAAAAATTCCCCAAAAAACACCTAAAAATTACTCAAAACCACCTAAAAAATTACTCAAAACCACCTAAAAATTACCCAAAAAACACCTAAAAATTACTCAAAAACACCTAAAAAATTCTCAAAAACCACCTAAAAATTACCCAAATACCACCTAAAAATTACTTTAAAACCACCTGAAAAGTCCCCCAAACTCACCAAAAAATTACCCAAAAAACACCTAAAAAATATTCAAAAACCACCTAAAAATTACTCAAAAACACAAAAAATTACTCAGAAACACCTAAAAATTACCCAAAAACCACCTACAAAATACTCAAAAACAACTTAAAATTACCCAAAAAAACACCTAAAACTCACCAAAAAATAACCCAAATACCACCACCAAACACCACCACAAAAATTACTCAAAAACCAACTAAAAAGTACTCAAAACTCACCAAAAAATTACCCAAAAACCATCTACAAATTACCCAAAAGCCACCTACAAATTACCCAAAAACCACCTAAAAAATACTCAAAAACCACCTAATAATATAAAAAAAGAAACACCAAAAAATTTCCCCAAAATTACTCAAACACCTAAAGATTACTCAAAAATACCTAAAAATTACTCAAAAACACCAAAAAATACTCAAAAACCACCTAAAAATGACTCAAAACCACCTAAAACTCACCTAAAAATGACTCAAAAACACCTAAATAATACTCAAAAACCACCTAATAATATAAAAAAAGAAACACCAAAAAATTTCCCCAAAATTACCCAAACACCTAAAGACTACTCAAAAATACCTAAAAATTACTCAAAAACCTGTCACACCTGCAGCCAGACGATAGTCTGGTTTTGTCTGTCTTTTATGTTTTGTTTGTCTCTTCCTGTTTTATTTTGTTAAGTTTTCCCTCATGTGTCGTGTCTGTCGTCTTTACTTCCTGTTCCCTGATCATCCTGACCTCTGACCTGATTACCTGTCTCCGCCCTGATTTGCTCCACCTGTGTCTAGTTGTCTTCCCTCCCTTTTGTGTATTTAAACCCTGTCTCTTCCTTATGTCAGTCGCCAGTTTGTAACTCCAGTAGTTCAGACCAGCGTTCTTGACCTCGTTTGTTCGTTTGCTTGCCTGTTTTTTGACCTGTTTTGGATTCCTCGGTTTCTCGTCTTCTGCCTGCTCCCTGTCGGTTTTTGTCTGCCTCATCTGATCTGGTTTTGACCTTCTCGCCCTGACTACCGGTACGTGAGTTTGCCTTGTCCTTATGTCCTGTTGCTCGATTGTTAGCCTGCCTGTGTATGACCTGTTTCCGTCCCTGACCTCCCTTTGCTTTTCCCAGTCGGGGAAAATACTCCTAACACCGCTCGGGGACACGGGCTGCTGCCCTCGATCCGGAGGACGAATCAGAGGGGGAAATCTCCAACCATTATCCTCAAGATTCTGTCACTCATAATATTTTTTCACCTGTGTGTGAACAATAAATCTTTTGGAACTAATTTTTGTTGTCTGAGTTCTGCATTTGGATTCTGTGTTTGTACTAACGTTATCACAAACCACCTAAAAATACTCAAAAACCACCTAAAAATGATTCAAAACCACCTAAAACTCACCGAAAAATGACTCAAAAACCACCAAAAAAATACTCAAAAACCACCGAAAAATGACTCAAACACCTATATAATACTCAAAAACCACCTAAAAAATACGCAAAAAACACCTAGAAATTACTCATAAACCACCTAAAAATATTTAAAAAGAACACTAAAAACTTTCCACAGAATAATTTTTATTTTTTGCACGTCCCTTCCCGGGCTCCGTAAGATTGTGATGAGAAACATAAAGGAAATAATCTAACCAACGAGGCTGGGATTGATCAGTAACAGGCCTAGATGATCTTATTATTAGGCTAAATGTTGTCCTAGGCTGATGGTTCTAGTGTTGGGGTCGTGCTTGTTGAACTGAGGGGATCGAGTGGACGAGTTCCAGCCCTTTTTTAAAATATGCCATACTCGGGAACGCCCCCTTTTTCTTGGTGCCTTAGTGCCGCCGAGTTTATGTTTGATATTCAAATGTGTGCGGGACATTTGCCGTTACCATTTGACTGGGTGGAAATTTGCGTATAGGTGGGGCAATGTTGATTGGCAGGTCAGTGAATAACGCTCTGATTGGTTAGTCGCTCGGACATCAGAACAAGGCCAAAACTCATAATTCGTAACTTGTATTTGGTGATCCGTAACTTCAGTTTCGTAACTCGTAACTTCAGTTTTGTAACCCGTAACTTCAGCGTTGTACCTGAGGATGGCAGAGTTGTGCCTCTATCAGATTTAGTTCTACATGTGAACAAAACATTCCCAATGATACAAATATGGTCTACACTTGTACACATTATTTTTACAACCTCTTTTTTTTTTATTTTTATGTGTGATCAAAATTTTTCTTCAGATACAAATCTTCTTTTATAATTCAAAATCTGATGACACAGATTTGCTACCATAAAAAACACCTAAAAATGATTCAAAAACCACCTAAAAATATAAAAAAAAAAACACCAAAAACTTTCCCCCAAATTACCCAAACACGGCCTAAAAATTACTCAAAAACCACCTAAAATTACTCAGAAACACCTAAAATTATGTAAAAACCACCTAAAAATTCTCAAAAAACACCAAAACTTACCCCAAAATCACCCAAATACCACCTAAAAATTATCCAAACACCACCTAAAAGTTACTCAAAAACCGCCTAAAAAGTCCCCAAAGTCACTGAAAAATTTACCAAACAACACCTAAAAATTACTGAAAAACCACCTAAAAAATACTCAAAACCCACCTAAAAACCCCCTGCCCGGGGAGATGGGTGGCTCCTGGGCTCGTGGGGCTCGGGGACCGGCCCCTCGCCTGCCCCTGGGTGGCCGGCCCCCGGCGGGGGGGTGGCGGCTGGCGTCCCTGGCCTCCTGGGGCCTGTGCTGGGCTGCTGTGGGGCCTCTGGTGGGGGCCTCCCTCGACCATCTTCGGGGCGGGCACACTGTTGCCTCTCGGGGGGGCGGGCTGGATCCCCCCTCTCTGTGGTGTCTGCTGGATGGCCGGGCCTGGGGGCCCTCTGGGTCGGTCCCTGATCCTTGGAGGGGGGGCGGTTGTGGTTGCATGTGTGTGTTCTTCACCTCAGTCTCTTTGCCTGGTTCACTCTGTCACAGCAGATGAATGTGAACAACTGATGTGTGTGGATCTGGTACTGGGATCATCTGGTACTGGGATTATCTGGTACTGGGATCATCTGGTACTGGGATTATCTGGTACTGGGATTATTTGTGCGAACGTGGTATACGATATTTTGTTCATGCTTTGTTTTCTTATATTCTTCTTTTCATAGGTCTTATGTATTTCATTGTTGTGTTTTTTTTTTTGTTTTTGTTTTTTTTTTGTAGTTTTGTTTGTTTTGTTTTGTTTTTTTCTCTCTCTTCTGCCCAGTTTACTCAGTTCTGGTTGTAGTTACTGTTTCCATTATAATTGTCTCCATGGTTGTTGCTGTTTGTATTGTTGATACTTTCTTGTGAGGGTCTTCTCCACCTTCTTCTCTCTTGTTCTCTCCCCTTCTTCTACCCCCCCACCCCCACCCCCCATGTCAGGTCCGGCATCGAAATGTGGTTCAACTAAACTCATAATAAACACAGTAGAATATCAAAGGGCGCTTCATATACTTTATGAAGTTACCCTTGGCAAAGCACATGTGTTCAGCACCAAAAGGAACCAGACTACCATTCTACTGTTAGGACGCTGGACAAGACAAGTAGGAAAAAAAAAAAAAAAAAAAAAAGTAGTGTGAGATACTCCCTGGTAAAATGTCCAAATAAAAGAGGATACACAAGCAAAGGTGTCAGAAAAATGGGCAGTGATGACTGGGAGTACAGCTGGTGTGGGCTGCTGCCTTATCGGTACAGACAGCTGAGCCCAGAAAAGAAGAGAAAAAAAAAAAAAAAACACCTAAAAAATATTCAGAAACCACCTAAAACTCACCCAAAAATGACCCAAAAACTAAAAACCGTACAGTTCAGATATAGACCAGAGTTCTCTGTCAAAGGCCTCAGTCCAGCATACTGCCTTTGGCAATTTCACTTATTTGTTCATTCATTTTTTTATATATTCATTTATTCATGTATTTATTCATTCATTTCTTCATATTTGAATTAGTTAATGCATTTATTTATTTAGTTCTTCATGTATTTACTCTTTTATTTCTGTCTCTTCCTCCTCTCTCCTTCCGTTGTTCAGTAAATCCGTGTGTTTCCTCTTCAGTCCAGTCCAGTGGAGTCCGTTCCAGCAGATGCAGTCCAGCTGTTGAACATCTGCTCCCATTTCTAAATGAAAGTAAATGTTTTTGTTCAACTCTAACTCCATCTGCGCTGTCATGTGTCTGCTGGTACCACGACACTTGGTGTGTTTTTTTTTTCCTTTTTTCCACACTCACTAAATCCATGCTCGTGCTCGTGCTCGTGCTCGTGCTCGTGCTCGTGCGCTCCGTCCTGACCTTCGCTGTCATCTTTTTCAGTCTAAATGCAGGTTGACGTCGTCTCCCTGTTCAGACTCTTCCACCTCTGCCTCACACGCCTCCTGATTTAATTACACTCAATATTCAATCATCTATTCATGTGCAGCTCTAATTATTTGGGATGTGCTATTGACCTCATTTGTAAGTGAATTCACCAACATGCTGCCGTGTTTATTTATTCAGGAGGAACAGCCGGCCTCTAATGACCTGGGCCCTCATGTTCACAGACTTGCGTGGATTTCATACTGAAACCTGGTGTACGCCCAAATCCAGAAAAGTCCGAACGCACAAAAAAATCCAGATGAATAAAACTGAGCGTACACCCGAATCCAAGTACACTTCCTTTATCCATCCCAATCAGCTGGAATTCAGCTCATATGTTGGAGTACCTGACTCCTCCCTCTCCACGCCCACATTTAAATATGCAAATTAGTATAAACGGGGTCTGCAGGTGGGATTCCCTCTGGGATTCCTCTGTCTGTGTGATCAGACGATGACGTCAAGGTGGACATAAAGCGGAGGACGAAACAGGCGGAAGGAGAAAAGAGACGAACTGAGACTGTTTGAGGAAAGAGTCACTGATATTGTGACACTTTTCTCACAGGACTGATGCGATCAGCCCTAAGGTAAATATAGATTTAGTATTAGTGTCAGTCACACATGAGTTCATTCTATGGGTCATACACAGTCTGATCACAGCCGAACTAGATAAAGGTTCATGTGTGATCATGTCAGGAAATCAAAGAGGAAATCACAGACTTTGACTCATGTTTAATCACTCACATTATTATTTTCCAACCGTGACACAGCAGACGCTCAGACCCAGGACCATCCTCCTGTCACAGAGGCTTCTGTTGACTCCAGTGTTAGCCGGTCCTCTGGTCCACCACAGCCCACTGCTGATGCCCATCAGACCGGCATGGGTCTGAACTGACCTGAGTCACATTAGGACATCGTGAGGACAAAGGGCGGAGTCAATGAGCAACTGGACTGACTAATAAATGTTCTCACAGACATGAATACTGCATTAAATGCATTTACCAACCAGTGAATTCCGTGTCCTTGTCTCCTTACATGGTTGTTGCTTAATGTCCTCCCGGGCAGGACTGGCTTTGATGGGTCCAGGGTTGGTTCTGGTTCTGGTGGTGGATGTGCTGCTCTGACAGCAGGATGACATGTTGGTGTTTTCACTGGTCTTCTGTGTATCTCTGATGTGCGCATCAATCGGAGGAATGACCTTTGTCACATTATTAACAGTTTCCCAGTGTCTCCTCTAAGTGTCTCCAAAGGTTCCAAAGCACTAGAAACATGTGTACTCCAGCTGTGGAGTTGGCGTGAAGGAGCGCACATTTCCACGGTCATTTCACTCTTTATACATCTGAACGCGAGCGTGGAAAAGGGTGTACGCCAGGTTTTTGTGCGTACGCACGCTTTATACATGAGGCCCCTGGTGCTTTGGAGTGAACTGTGGTCTGTCTATCCACACAGACGTTCGTGTAACAGGCTGAGTACAAAGGCTGAACCCAAAAGCAAGACCACAAAACAGACGTAAAGTCGAGTGTGTTTATTAAACACTTTAACAATGGGAAAAACACAACACAGAATAATTAATAACTCTGAAGCCACTGAGTTCGGGGGTTGACGTCTGGGCCGTGAGTGGAATCAGCTGGCGACCAGCGTGGCCGAGCCAGGAAAACTCCAACAGAACCCCAACTAGGGACAAACAGAGGGAGGTCAAAAAACAGGCCAGGTCATACACAGAGAAGCAGACAGTAAGGCAGCGGTACATGGGGGACAGGCAAAGACTCACGGTCAGTAATCCAGGCGAACGGTCGAGGCACAGGTAAGCGGTGGAGGCTGAGGTATCAAAGGGAGTAGGCAGAATCAGAGTCGGGTACACGAACCAGGTCGTAGACGAGCAGGCAGAACAGGAACGGGCAGAACCGGTGGTCGAAGGACGAAAACGGGTCAAAACGGGCAGACAGACTGACAGGATCCAAAACACTGGTGAGTGAGCACACAAGTGGAGAACACAAACTGGCAACAAGACAGGGGAAGACACAGGGTTTAAATACACAAGAGGGAGGGAAGACCATTGGACACAGGTGGAGACAATCAGGGAGGAGTCAGGTAATCAGCACAGGTGGAAACAATCAGGGAAAGGAAGTAAAGACACCAGACATGACACATGAGGGAAACTAAACAAAATAAAACAGGAAATGACGGATAACAAAAAAAGACAAGACAGACAAAAATCCAGACACAGTCTGGGAGCCGACATGACAGTTTGATCACATGATGCCAGTGTTTTTCAACCTTGGGGTCGGGACCCCGCGTGGGGTCGCCTGAAATTTCTAGTAACTGATAAAAATAAAAAAAACTTACTCATCGGCTCCAATGTGTTCAGAGCTCCTTTTTGTGTCTGTGTTCATATTAAATCAGTCTCAGTGAATCCAAAGGAACTTTGTGTTGGTAAATGACAGTTGTTCAAATGGACAGGATTTCAGTTCTGTTCAACATGTTGATGCTCATATGAACTATGTTTTCAGCTCCAAAATGAACCATTTCAGCACAATTAATGCTATATTTTCATGTCACAAATGGACAAGTTCTATTTGAACTGAACTGAGCTGAAAAACAAATCTTCTCTTCTTTTGGATTCCCCAGTTTTTCTTCCCAGATTCTCTCCTCCATATCACATGTTTTATTTGTACAGGTTCAATCTGGAGTATGGTGCTGATCCATCCTGCTTCTGTTCCACCAATACATACATGAAGAATGGCACACAGCACTGTTTACATCAACACTTTTACAATAAGAAGCATTTTTAGACACAAAGAACAATTCTAGATTGTTCTTTCCTCTTTAGTCTGATGATAAACTATCCAATAAATAATTCACAACACTACAACACCACACTCCTGTGATGGTCTGAGTACGAAAACTGAACCCACATGCAAGGCCCAGAGACAGAAGTAAAAGTTCACAGTGTTTATTAAACACATAGTTAACTGACAGTTCTCTGATTGTGATATTGAACAGAATCTTGAGAACACAGAGTCCCGGGTTCTTCTCA
>NW_021941746.1:17500-37500 GCF_902148855.1 Sphaeramia orbicularis
AGACCAACCCAGCGCTCAGACTTCCAGGAGGCCCTGGTACAGACCAACCCAGTGCTCAGACTTCCAGGAGGCCCTGCCAAAGCAGCGCAGCCACCACTATTCTGGCGCTGTCTTTTAATTTCATGCACGACAGCTCCCACATTTGTTTCCCTCTCTTCTCCGTTCGCCCTCTTTCCCTCCCTCTAATGTTCCTTTTCCCTTCCACACACACATGCCCCCCCCCCCCTTCAGATCTCCAGGGTTCACATTCAAATGATGCTGCATCCTGAGCATCCGGATGGGACTGAGGCACGGAAACAATGTTCATTTTCAACCTTTCCTTTTTAAGTACAAGCGAAGCACTTTGGCCTTATGTAAGCATTTATTGTGCGGTGCTGATCTGGCTGTGATGACAACACCTGTACACGGAAACGAAAAGGCTTTGGAAACTTGGGCCTCGTGATTTATATGTATGAAATGCCATCAGGCACCTTTAAATGATGCATCTGAGCCTCATTATGCAGACTGGAAGAACCCTGACTAACTTTAGTCTGAGGGTCTGCAGTAAACTGCAGAACTGGGGACAGGAGGGAAGGAGGGAGAAAGGGAAGGAGGGAAGGAGGGAGAGAGTGTCAAATGTGATTAGAAGAAAAAAACAGGGTAATTAGGTGGAAACTCCAGTCAAACCTTTTGACCTGGACAGCTGCCAAACCAGTGTGGATGGACTGTGTAGTGAGTACAGAGGGCAAAGGAGGCCCACAGGGGTCAGAGCCAGGCCACAGGAGACCCACAGGGGTCAGAGCCAGGCCACAGGAGGCCCACAGGGGTCAGAGCCAGGCCACAGGAGGCCCACAGGGGTCAGAGCCAGGCCAAAGGAGGCCCACAGGGGTCAGAGCCAGGCCAAAGGAGGCCCACAGGGGTAAGAGCCAGGCCACAAGAGACCCACAGGGGTCAGAGCCAGGCCACAGGAGGCCCACAGGGGTCAGAGCCATGCCAAAGGAGGCCCACAGGGGTCAGAGCCAGGCCACAGGAGGCCCACAGGGGTCAGAGCCAGGCCAAAGGAGACCCACAGGGGTCAGAGCCAGGCCACAGGAGTCCCACAGGGGTCAGAGCCAGGCCACAGGAGACCCACAGGGGTCAGAGCCAGGCCACAGGAGACCCACAGGGGTCAGAGCCAGGCCACAGGAGGCCCACAGGGGTCAGAGCCATGCCAAAGGAGGCCCACAGGGGTCAGAGCCAGGCCACAGGAGGCCCACAGGGGTCAGAGCCATGCCACAGGAGTTTAGACTGGGAGAGCAGTTTGACCTCTGACCCTTGGTGAGACAGAGGAGGATCAACTGGATCCAGTTGTGCCGCGTTTCCACTGTGTGGTATCGGCTCGACTCAACTCGACCTTTTTGCATTTCCATTATGAAAAAGGACCTGAAATCTGGTACTAGTTTTTGGAATCTGGTACCTGGTACTAGTTTTTGGAATCTGGTACCTGGTACTAGTTTTTGGAATCTGGTACCTGGTACTAGTTTTTGGAATCTGGTACCTGGTACTAGTTTTTTGGTATCACCTCCACCGAGGTTCCAAGTGATACTAAACCGTGACGTATAACACTGCAGACCGCTGATTGGTCAGACAGTTTTCTGTGCCCCGCCCTTTCACAAAAACAGATGCGTTAGTGGACAGTAAACCTGTGGGTCCATGAATCCACATGAGAACAGATAAACTCCACCAGGGTCGGTCCAGGAGCTTCAGTCTGTGGTGGAAGATGGAAAAATTCAGACCAGACAACAGGCAACGAGCGAGTTTTCAGCAACTCTGAGCAGACGACACGGAAATAACACACTGCATCGCTATGACGACCAGGTACTGGAAAGTCAGTAGTGTCCTAGAATGGAAACGGTCTGAGGAATACTGAGCTGAGCCGAGCCGAGCTGAGCTGGTTCCACGTAGTGGAAACGCAGCATTAGTTTAGACTAGGAGGGCAGAGTTTGACCTCTGACCCCTGGTGAGTCAGAGGAGGATCACCTGGATCCAGTTTCATCTACAGTTCTGGTGTCATTGGTCTGAAAGTGGAAGTGTTGGCTGACGGTGAACACTTCTGTTCCTGTCACTCAAACGGTGGAACGCTCCGTCACAGGATCCTCATTAGCAAAGCTCGTTAACAGTCTGGATTAGTCCAATATGGCCGACCCGATCGCTCCTCACAGACAGAACCATAGTTCTAGTCGTACTGTGTTCATCAGGAGTTCTACTGTAGGTTCCATAAACGGTACTGGACTCCTGAACCCGTCTGGGTCCTGGTCTGGGGTGGAGGACGTTCCACTCAGAGTCCCCCATGAAAAGTTCACACAACTGTTCTGTAGTGGAACAGTTCTACAGAACTGTTCTGTGCACAGTAAATTTTGCTGTGTCAAATTAACACTAATAGAGTTGAATTTAACTCTATTCTAGAGTGTATTTGGTCCTTATCTAGATCAGTGTTAAACATGAGTGTTAAAATCATAGAGTAAAACTAACTCTCATTCTAATGAGAGTCGATAATTTACTCTGGTATAATTACAAATCAACTCTGTTAAGAGTCAGTTCCTATAACAACTAACACTTTATTAGAGTCAAACAAAATTTAACAGAGTCCAGATGACTCTGACAAGTGTTAGATTTACACCATTTTCGTTTAATTTTAATTCCTTTGGAGTGTAACCCAAGCTTTATGGAACACCACATAGTGTCAATAAAAGTCATTATAATTTGTTAAAATAAATCTCTGGAATGTCAAATGAAATTGTGTAATTTTTTTTTTATTGGCATCACAAAGTACATTCTGTGTTTTCAGTTTCATTTTCATCTCACATCCGTGACATCTCATGAACACAAAATAAACTTCAAGTCTCCATGAAATGACAATATGGGACAATGTATAACGAAGAATCCATTGTGCCGTATTTGCTCTGAACATCAAATGGCTTGAAATAAAACGCTTCATTTATATCTAAAACCTTCACAAGTTTCCCTGGGTGCAGCCTAACCTTAAATGCTCATCAAAATACAGAGTTTCCATGAGACATCCACAAAACAGTACATTGTCATATTTTACAACAATTGCCTTAATTTTGCAAAAAACAGGCATATCAAAACTTACAGCAGTGCAGATAACAAATTCATGGCAGTACTCTGTACCATGATATTTTATCCATTTAGCAGAAAACACACTACTTGATGAAACAATTCCTAATTTGGCAGCAATATCTGGACCACCTATAAGATCAGAGATGAACACCACTTGCCTGGACCTAAAGTTAGTCTTTCTTTACTGAAAACCTCCAAACACATTGCCATATAACTATGATGTTTTTGGCTAAGGTCAGAGTAATGTTTTTAAAGTTTTTAATTGGCTCTTAAAGAAACGGTGCTTTGCCTCATAGCGCATACACCACATGTGAAGAACTGGGCCAATATTTCGGATGCTATGTGGGTAATGTATTAAAAAGTGATGCTTTGGTAAGAGACTGACAGCAGGAAAGAGTCGATGGTGATCAGTAATTAAATGTTTGAGGTAAATGGTCATTCCTTCGGACAGGACTGGTGAAAACACAATGTTAACCATCTGTTAAAGCAAAAGAAGAAGATGCCAGTACTTATCCTCTGCCTGTATTAAGTCGCCAAATAGCAAAGGCATATTGCGCAACAAACACCAAGACTGTATGGCATTCAACCCTAAATCATGACTTCCATCAAACAGCTTTACTCTTGGTGGTCGATTTCGCTGTTGATTGTAACCATAGTCAAATCCATGTATTCTACCAGCAAGGTTTTCAGCATCAAGGAAATTACTCTGAATGTACTCAAGAACCATCTTAACTTCAAACTGAGGAACCCCTCCCAGAATATCATGCATGAGATCTACAGAGAAGTCGTCTGCCGTATGGAAATATTTCAGTGAGTTCAACAGACAAAGGCGTTTTACACCATACACATGAGGCAGTGCAGAACCTGTTTGAACAGTCTGATGGTGGTGTGAATGCATACCAATAGTCCTCAGTACAGCTTTTGGATCATCTTCAGAGAGCACAGACTGAAAATAATGCTTCTCAAGCAGACAGAAACGACAACAATAGCGAGCCCCAAATGATTCAACAAAGCCAAAAAGACAATGCAAACCAAGATTATCACCAGTGACCTGAACTACGGTACCATGAACCACATCTGTAAGCATGGGAATTTTAAGTCCCTCTGTCTCAAGAATTTTTAGATCATAGACTAGTGGCTCAAGTACAGAGTTCAACCCATACCGCTTGATGTCCTGTGCATGAAAAAGAGCACACAAATGAATATTAACTAATGAAGAGTTTCAGACCGGGGGAAATTCCTCAGTGTGAAATGTATAGCACCTAATTTGTGCACACCCTTTTTTGATCCTAAGGGGTTTGCTGTCTCAAAGTTGTCGTAAAACAGCTGAATCTGCAAAGCATCTTTTTCCACAGAAAAGAGGGGACTATTTTTAAAATAAGTGCCATCTCTCAGGTCTGTGCACACATCTTCCGTGGGTATGTGCCTGAGCTTTAACATGTCTGTAAGTTCTGGGTTGTGAAAAATCATCTTCACATTTTCCAAAATGGGAACTTATGTAAACTTATCTGTCCCAATGGCCTGGTCATATGTCTCTGTTGTTTTATTCCTCCTGCTGTCAAATCTTGTTCCAAGTACAGGGGTTGGACAAAATAACGGAAACACCTTCTATGATGCCACAATGTTAAGTGTTTCCATTATTTTGTCCAACCCCTGTACCTTTTCAACTGGCTCAGCGCTTCCCCATTTCTCTGAAAAAAGTTTGTTTCTTCTGGCTCCTGAATGTAAGCGTGTGAATGGGTTTTCTAACTTCTGAAAGGATTGTTCCATTTTGTTTTTAATTTCTGTGTCCTGTGAAGATAAGCACTGTAAAGCTGCTTCTTTTGCCTCCCTCTTGAACTGACAAAATACTTCCTCCATGGATGAGAAAAAAAGCATCTGTCTTACACTGACTCAGACCACCTGTCTTGAGTTGTGCCACAGCAGTAGCACACATATCTAAGGTGCTTGTATCAGATTTTAATGGTTCTGATGTTACAGCTGTTTCATCTATATTACAAGTAACCTCATCTTCATCCCTGCTTAAATGGACATCAGTGCAAACCTGCTGGCCAATACTGTCTCTGTGTTTGATGTTTAAATGTTTCCTGAAACCAGAAAATATACCAAAAACTCAGCTGCATCCAGTCTCAACACATCTTAGATGAAGGTTTTTCCTGACAAGTACCCATGAACTGGTTGTCTATGTGATGGCGTTAGTACAAACACTGAATCCAAATGCAGGAACTCGGACACAAAAATAAGGTTCAAAAGGTTTATTATTTACACACAGGTGTAAGAATAATAATAATAATAATAATGACAGACTCTTGAGGATAATGGTTGGAGATATCCTCCTCTGATTCGTCCTCTGGTTCGAGGGCAGCAGCCCGTCTCCCTGAGCGGCGTTTGGGGTATTTTTCCCGACTGGGGAAAAGCAAAGGGAGGTCAGGGACGGAAACAGGTCATACACAGGCAGGCTATCACTCAGGCAACAGGACATAAGGGCTAGACAAATACTCACATACCAAAGAGTCAGGGCGAGAAGATCGAAACCAGGAAATCAGATGAGGCAGACAAAACCGACAGGGAGCAGGCAGTAGGCAAAAAACCAAGGAATCCAAAATGGGTCACAACAGGCAGACAAACAAACAGACAAGGTCAAAACGCTGGTAAGAACTACAAGAGTTACAAACTGGCGTCTGACTGAGGGAAGAGACAGGGTTTAAATACACAAAAGGGAGGGAAGACAACTAGACACAGGTGGAGCAAATCAGGGCGGAGACAGGTAATCAGGTAAGAGGTCAGGGAGAACAGGGAACAGGAAGTAAAGACGACAGACAAGACACATGAGGGGAAACTTAACAAAATAAAACAGGAAATGACAAACAAAACATAAAAGACAAAACCAGACTAACGTCTGGCTGCGGGTATGACAGTCTATGCCTGACAAGCCTTTTTAAACTATCCAGCTCAGCTTTACAAACAAAACACTTCATGAGGTAGAAGTATTACTGAAACAAGTACTAAGGAAGCAATCTTGCCCGAACTTCAGCTACACGAGGGCTCTCTTTCATTTTGGCTATGTCAGTGTTGTACACAGTGGTCTGAATAAAGACATACATGTTGTGAAGCATGGTGTTGTATGATGTGCCAAACACGAAATGTGCTTTAAACAGTTCATCAAAAGCACCAATGGAAGAGGATGACCTGCAGGGTATGGTGTTCTTGTCAAGAATGATGAAGAACTGGTGGATCACATTCTTCTTAGCTCCAACTGCCGCAGCAGATAGGGCTGAGTGCTGGTAATGATGCCGTCCAGATGTTCTTGAATGTCTGTTCCAGTCTGAAAAGAGGCACTCATACATAATTAGATGTCTATTAAAAAATACTATTCTCATCATAAAATTAGGAAACATACAAACCTTCTTAAAGACAACAAGATGCTTCTCTGCTTGGGAGGCCGACACCTTTCCAGGTCACTTCTGACCCTGAGCAGTTGGTGGAATCAGGTGTGAAAGCAATAAAACTGATGCCAGGTCACTGTCCCAACCTGAAAACACCACAGCTTTCATGTAACTATAGCCTACAATATGTCAAGGTTTAGATAGGACGCATGATCTACAGTACAAATGTAACATCTGGTGAAATATCAGCTGTGGTTGTAAACATGGCACTTAATTTTTGAATCCTGTGGCTCAAATATATATATATATATATATATATATATATATATATATATATATATATATAAAATTACATGTAACAATGGGAAAAAAATAAACATTGGATTCCATTAAAAAAAAAATAAAATAAAATAAAATAAAATAAAATATATATATATATATATATATATATATATATATATATATATATATATATATATTATTTTATTTTATTTTATTTTTTTTAATGGAATCCAATGTTTATTTTTTTCCCATTGTTACATGTAATTTTATATATATATATATATATATATATATATATATATATATATATATATATATATATTAGGAATCCTCCTGTTTGTCTTTGCAGGCAACATGCTACTGAAGGTGAAGGTTGGTGATGCCCAAAAATATGTAAGAATAACAGAGCCAAATGTGACTTCATTTTATGCCACATTTTCTATTTAATATATTATTATAAGAAACTTACCACAGTACGGAGGATGAGAAAATGGCAGTGCCGACAATTCTGCTTGGTTTGAAAAGGGGGCGGGGCTGTCCGGAGTAGGTTTGACACCACAGTATTCAACACCTGGATTTAACACTGACACTGGAAAGCATCTTACTCAGTCTATTGTTGTAATTACTCCAATAGAGTAAACATATTTTTACACTGCATAATTAACACTGGTAAATTTACCGTGTAGTGGAACAGTTCTACACAACTGTTCTGTAGAACTGTTCCAGAACAGTTCCAGTCATGAACCGCAGACCCCTGTACTGAACCGCAGACCCCCGTACTGAACCGCAGACCCCCGTACTGAACCGCAGACCCCCGTACTGAACCGCAGACCCCGTACTGAACCGCAGACCCTGTACTGAACCACAGACCTTGTACTGAACCACAGACCCTGTACTGAACCACAGACCTTGTACTGAACCACAGACCCTGTACTGAACCACAGACCTTGTACTGAACCGCAGACCCCGTACTGAACCACAGACCTTGTACTGAACCACAGACCTTGTACTGAACCACAGACCCTGTACTGAACCACAGACCTTGTACTGAACCACAGACCCTGTACTGAACCACAGACCCTGTACTGAACCACAGACCTTGTACTGAACCGCAGACCCCGTACTGAACCACAGACCTTGTACTGAACCACAGACCTTGTACTGAACCACAGACCCTGTACTGAACCACAGACCTTGTACTGAACCACAGACCCTGTACTGAACCACAGACCCCTGTACTGAACCACAGACCTTGTACTGAACCACAGACCTTGTACTGAACCACAGACCCTGTACTGAACCGCAGACCCTGTACTGAACCACAGACCCCTGTGCCTTAAATGTACCTCACCTAAATGTGTCTGTGTTTCCTCCTCTAGTGTGAGGGTCTTCCAGTGCCCCCCCTCCTCTGTTCGTTGCTGGTGTTTTGTAATAAAGCTGCTAAACCACAGTGTGAACCTGGCAGCCGCAGCCTTGGCTTCAGCGGTAATTACGCTGGAGTTCTCCAAACGCTCCAATTCCCTTAATTATTAACGAGTGTTATTGTAAATTATGGATTATTAGCCCCCCCCCCCACCACAGCGAGCGGCCGGGGCGCTGCCTCGTGACGCCGGCAAACGGCAGGATGAGGTGAGATGAAGAAGAACCGACAGGGTAATGAGCTGAGGGAAATGAGGACGAAAAAAAACTAACAGGATGGAGGGGAAGCATGAAGGAGCAACGGAAAAACAAAAAGGGGAGGGGGTGGGGGGGTCCAGGTGCAGGAAGGTGAGGCGGGCTGCCAAGGCCCGGCCCAGTCCGTTTAATCACTCAGCTGTTCCTGTCACTGCTGCTGAACCTCCAGACTGTACTGGCTGCTACATGACGTCCTGGTGTAGGCGGTTCTGCTCAGACAGACTGACTATTCAACGGGTTCTGCACACACATGTTCTCCTCCCAAAACTCCTCCTCTGTATCTGTGGATGTGGAGGGTCTGCAGAGCGACTGTGGGACTAACTGAGCAGGTCAGTTCATGCATGGTGTACAGACGACACATTCAATCAGTACTAAACATTTGTAAGACGTTGGTCTTGCTCTAAAATGTCAGATGACCATCATAAAGCTTATCTTAATTATTTTAATTAATTTAAATTAATATCAATATACAAAACAAAAAAAGAAAATGTATGAACCAAAAGGGAAAATTAAATATTATAAGTTATTTTGCTTGAAGAGTCTTTTATTTTTGCAAATCTAAGTTGTTCTATTCTGATTTATATTTTGTGTCTGTATTTTGTGTTTTTCTTGTATTTGTACTGAACAGTCAGTGAAAGGTTCGGTTCATGTGTTGAATGGGGTTAAGTGGAAACTCACACCTGTCTGTGCTAAACTTGGAGAAAAGTCTGGTTCTACAAAAACGATCTTATTTTACAGCTTTGGAAAGTAATTGTGGTAAAGAGAGTCGAGCAGAAAAAGCAGATTGTGAGCTTAGGGACTCTTTGTGGTCAACAGATGCTAGTCTAATTGTGCAGGTGTTGGAACTAGATGCACTTTCTGAAAGTCTTTGTGGTTCAGCTATGCTATCTGAGCTGAACTCTGTGTGCAAATGTCAAACCAAGGTTTGACTGACAGGCGTCCAAGGCGCTTGTTAAACTTACACTCTATATCCAACAGTATTCCCTCTCCTGCTTTGACTCCCATATGAATGTCAGGTCCATCCCATTCCTAGTCTATGGGTTCAGTCTGACGTGGCTCCACCCTTTGCAGCTCTAACAGCTTCAACTCTTCTGGGAAGGCTGTCCACAAGGTTTAGGAGTGTGTTCATGGGAATTTTGGACCGTTCTTCCAGAAGCGCATTTGTGAGGTCCCACACTGATGTTGGACAGAAGGCCTGGCTCTCAGTCTGCGCTCTAATTCATCCAAAGGTGTTCTATGGGGTTGAGGTCAGGACTGTGTGCAGGCCAGTCCAGTTCATCCACACCAGACTCTGTCCTCCATGTCCAAATGGACCTTGCTTTGTGCACTGGTGCACAGTCATGTTGGAAGAGGAAGGGGCCGGCTCCAAACTGTTCCCACAAAGTTGGGAGCGTGGAATTGTCCCAAATGTCTTGTTCTGCTGAAGCATTCCCAGTTCCTTTCACTGGAACTAAGGGGCCCAGCCCAGCTCCTGAAAAACAACCCCACACCATAACCCCCCCTCCACCAAACTTTACACTCGGCACAATGCGCTCCCACAAGTATCGTTCTCCTGGAGACCGCCAAACCCAGACCCGTCCATCAGATCATCAGATGGAGAAGTGTGATTGGTCAGTCCAGAGAAAGCTCCTCCCCTGCTCTACAGTCCAGTGGCGGCGTGCTTTACACCACTGCATCCACCGCTTTGCATTGCACTTGCTGATGTATGGCTTGGATGCAGCTGCTTGGCCACGGAAACCCATTCCGTGAAGCTCTGTGCGCACTGTTCTGGAGCTAATCTGAAGGACACATGAAGTTTGGAGGTCTGTACCATTGACTCTGCAGACAGTCGTCCACCTCTTCACACTCTGCGCCTCAGCATCCGCTGACCCCGCTCCGTCAGTTTCCGTGGCCTACCACTGCGTGGCTGAGTTGCCGTCGTTCCCAAACACTTCCACTTTCTTATAATCCATCTGACAGCTGACTGTGGAATATTTAGGAGCCAGGAAATTTCACCACTGGATTTGTTGCACAGGTGGCATCCTATCACAGTTCCACGCTGGAATTCACTGAGCTCCTGAGAGAGACCCATTCTGTCCCAAATGTTTGTAAAAGCAGTCTGCATGCCTAGGGCTGGATTTAATACACCTGTGGACATGGAAGGGACTGGAACAGCTGAGTCTGAGGATTGGGATGGAGGAGACTAGACTTTTGGCAGTATAGTGTATGTGAACTTTCAAATGTGTAAAATTCTTAGACCCCATGCGGGGAATTGACATAGTTTTTCCCAGCAACTATTATTAACCAATATTAAGTGTATGATGAATTATGTCACTGAATAATGGGAGTCTCCAAAGAGTCACTAAAGACTATAGGAGACTTTTTTTTTTTTTTTGAGACAGTGGGGTTAGATCAATAGTGTGTTTGATGAGAAACTAGTTGAAAGGTGACTTCTTTCTGTTTTGTATTTTTTTCTATTTTTGCCTGAAGCAATAAATCAAGCTTTGTTTTAACTTTTTAAACCTCAGTCCTTCTTTTTGGTGAAATTCTTCATTTCTCCTGTGTTGGTTTCTTCTATCCGAAACATAATTGGTGAGTTAACACTTTAAATTACGTGACCTGGTAATGATCAGGTGTCGTGATCTGGTGTCAGCCTAAATGGAGTAGTCCAGAGCCACTGCTGGTCAAAAAATCTCTAGAACACGCAGCTTTTTGTCCAGATAACTGGAGATTTATAGCACGCAGTGGATTAAAGATAAAGAAAAACTGGGACAGTAGTTCATTACCAAAAATTAATTGTGGTTTTTGAGATTTACTGTTTGCTGTATGTTTTTACACATTGAATATGGATTTGTGTCGTTTCATTCACCAGAGGAGGCACGCTCGCTGGCAGTGGCACTAATTGAATCCAGTTCATGCTGATTACAAATATGGATGAGTTCATAAAGATGAACCGTGGCGTGGTGTGTGTGTTTGCACTACTGATCATTAACTTACGAGGGCTGTTCAATAAGTTCATGACCTCACCCAGAAATACTGGTTGTTATAATACAGGATGTTACATTCTTTCGTGATGGGATAGTGATGCTTGAACATTGATGGACCAAGTGCATTGCTGTAAATGGAGATTATGTTGAAAAATAAAATATAAATTATCAGTCTGTGTTGTTCTGTTCTGGGTGAGGCCATGAACTTATTGAACGGCCCTCGTATCAGCAAGTTGGACATGTTTGGCCTTGAATTATTGCATTAAATGCTCAGGAACAAATTAAAACATGCAGCGCTTTGATGGAAACCAGCAAACTTATACACTTTTAAAACTACATTGCAAAAAATGTCCTGTTCGAAATAATCCTAATATTCCTAAATCTGGTCCAGTTTTTTTATATTCAGCAAAAAATCTGCCAATGGATAGAATTCTGAAAACAAACAGGAAAGTCCATTAACCTCCTCAGACCCAGGGAATGTCAGCAAAGTAGCAGCTTTTTTTGTTTGTTGTTAAATCAGTGCCTATATTGGAAACATCATGATGCAACAGTTTTTTACAATGTAGTTTTTAAAATTGTTTTAGAATGTCCTTTGTGGTGGACAGTTTTTTCTTTGTTTTGTATAAAGTTGTGAAACTCTTGTCCACAAATGTGGACAGAAAACCCACAGCTGGGTCTGTGGAGCTAAAAAAACATAATGTGCCTAAAAACTAAACAAAAATGATCAAATTGTATTAAACAGTGTTTAGTGGAATTAATAAAATTCCACTAATTTGAGAGAGAATGAGTTTAACTGTTGAATTAAAGTCTGAACAGAAGAAAAACAAGGAGGAAAACCTTCTAAAATAAACCTTAGATTGTGTTAATTGGTCTGAAAATGACTCTTCAACAGTGAATGGATCCCACTTCTTCCACACTGGAGTCCATGTGTTTCTTACTGAGGTCAACACCTACTGTGGGGTCATGTTTTGTTTTGTTTTGTTTTGTTTTGTTTTGTTTTGTTTTAATTTGACCAGGAGAAAAGATCCCATTGAGATTAAGAACCTCTTTTCCAAGGGAGTCCTGGCCAAGAGGCAGAATTAAACACAACACACAATTCCAACAAACAATAACTTACAGAACCAGTCAACCGATGAAAAACATGTGCAAGTCATTGAGGTGTTGTCCAGCACTTTGAGTTTGGGTGTAAAAGCATTCAGACAGGTCAGTTCAGTCAGTTTCCAGTCTTTTAGTAACATATTCCATATGTGAGGTGCAGAGTAGACTAATGTCCTTTTACCAGTTCTGTACGGATGAACGGCACACAGACAAACAAATGCTCATTGGATCGCAGACAATAAGAATCAACACTTCTTCTTGTTATTAAATTACAGATATAGAAGGCAGTAGTCCAAGTATGTCCTTGTAAATAAAGATGTCCCAGCCTCCTAGTGGACAGGACAACCCACTGTGGAATACAACTGACACTGATGTGTCCTGGTTTTGGAATTAGTAATAAACCTCAGAGCAGCAGGAAAAACTGTGTCAACCATCTGAAGACATTTGGACGATGTGTTCATGTAAAGTCCATCTGCATAATCTAACACTGATAAAAGAGTGGTGGTGACAAGACGCTTTTTTACATCAAAAGAAAAACACAACTTATTTGGAAAGTACAAGCCCAGTTTAAGCTTTAACTACTTCAGCAGGTTTTCAATGTGGGGTCTGAAAGTGAAGGAGTCATCAAGCAAGACAGACCCTGAAACAGAGGAAGATGGAGACGGCAGTGAGACTTCCCAAAGCTGAAAAGGAAGAGAAAAATCCGGTTAAAACACAGGTACAGACGAAGAATTTTCCAGATGAGATTAGAGTTTGAACTGATCGTAGTCCTGCAAGGAAGCGCAGATGTCATGATGGGCTCCGTCCTGGTGCAGATGCTGATGGGCTTTGTCCTGGTGCAGATGCTGATGGGCTTCATCCTGGTGCAGACGCTGATGGGCTCCGTCCTGGTGCAGACGCTGATGGGCTTCGTCCTGGTGCAGACGCTGATGGGCTCCGTCCTGGTGCAGACGCTGATGGGCTCCGTCCTGGTGCAGACGCAGACGCTGATGGGCTCCGTCCTGGGGCAAACGCAGATGCTGATGGGCTCCATCCTGGGGCAGATGCTGATGGGCTCCGTCCTGGGGCAGACGCAGATGCTGATGGGCTCCGTCCTGGTGTAGACGCAGACGCTGATGGGCTCCGTCCTGGGGCAGACGCAGATGCTGATGGGCTCCGTCCTGGTGCAGACGCAGACGCTGATGGGCTCCGTCCTGGGGCAAACGCAGATGCTGATGGGCTCCATCCTGGGGCAGACGCTGATGGGCTCCGTCCTGGGGCAGACGCAGATGCTGATGGGCTCCGTCCTGGTGTAGACGCAGATGCAGACGCTGATGGGCTCTGTCCCGGTGCAGACGCAGACGCTGATGGGCTCCGTCCTGGTGCAGACGCTGATGGGCTCCGTCCTGATGCAGACGCAGACGCTGATGGGCTCCGTCCTGGTGCAGACGCAGACGCTGATGGGCTCTGTCCTGGTGCAGATGCTGATGGGCTTCGTCCTGGTGCAGATGCTGATGGGCTTCATCCTGGTGCAGACGCTGATGGGCTCCATCCTGGTGCAGACGCAGACGCTGATG
This sequence comes from Sphaeramia orbicularis, assembly GCF_902148855.1. Classification (NCBI taxonomy): domain Eukaryota; kingdom Metazoa; phylum Chordata; class Actinopteri; order Kurtiformes; family Apogonidae; genus Sphaeramia; species Sphaeramia orbicularis. The sequence continues at coordinate 31,562 of NW_021941746.1, forward strand.
GGCTCCTTCCTGGTGCAGACGCAGACGCTGATGGGCTCCGTCCTGGTGCAGACGCTGATGGGCTCCGTCCTGGTGCAGACGCAGACGCTGATGGGCTCTGTCCCGGTGCAGACGCAGACGCTGATGGGCTCCATCCTGGTGCAGATGCAGACGCTGATGGGCTCTGTCCAAGTGCAGACGCAGACACTGATGGGCTCCGTCCTGGTGCAGACGCTGATGGGCTCCGTCCTGGTGCAGACGCAGACGCTGATGGGCTCCGTCCTGGGGCAAACGCAGATGCTGATGGGCTCCATCCTGGGGCAGATGCTGATGGGCTCCGTCCTGGGGCAGACGCAGATGCTGATGGGCTCCGTCCTGGTGTAGACGCAGACGCTGATGGGCTCCGTCCTGGGGCAGACGCAGATGCTGATGGGCTCCGTCCTGGTGCAGACGCAGACGCTGATGGGCTCCGTCCTGGGGCAAACGCAGATGCTGATGGGCTCCATCCTGGGGCAGACGCTGATGGGCTCCGTCCTGGGGCAGACGCAGATGCTGATGGGCTCCGTCCTGGTGTAGACGCAGATGCAGACGCTGATGGGCTCTGTCCCGGTGCAGACGCAGATGCTGATGGGCTCCGTCCTGGTGCAGACGCTGATGGGCTCCGTCCTGATGCAGACGCAGACGCTGATGGGCTCCGTCCTGGTGCAGACGCAGACGCTGATGGGCTCTGTCCTGGTGCAGATGCTGATGGGCTTCGTCCTGGTGCAGATGCTGATGGGCTTCATCCTGGTGCAGACGCTGATGGGCTCCATCCTGGTGCAGACGCAGACGCTGATGGGCTCCTTCCTGGTGCAGACGCAGACGCTGATGGGCTCCGTCCTGGTGCAGACGCTGATGGGCTCCGTCCTGGTGCAGACGCAGACGCTGATGGGCTCTGTCCCGGTGCAGACGCAGACACTGATGGGCTCCGTCCTGGTGCAGATGCAGACGCTGATGGGCTCTGTCCAAGTGCAGACGCAGACACTGATGGGCTCCGTCCTAGTGCAGACGCAGACGCTGATGGGCTCTGTCCTGGTGCAGATGCTGATGGACTCCGTCCTGGTGCAGACGCAGACGCTGATGGGCTCCTTCCTGGTGCAGACGCAGACGCTGATGGGCTCCGTCCTGGTGCAGACGCAGACGCTGATGGGCTCCGTCCTGGTGCAGACGCTGATGGGCTCCGTCCTGGTGCAGACGCAGATGCTGATGGGCTCTGTCCCGGTGCAGACGCAGACGCTGATGGGCTCCGTCCTGGTGCAAACGCTGATGGGCTCTGTCCTGGTGCAGACGCAGATGCAGACGCTGATGGGCTCTGTCCTGGTGCAGATGCAGACGCTGATGGGCTCTGTCCAAGTGCAGACGCAGACGCTGATGGGCTCTGTCCTGGTGCAGACGCTGATGGACTCCGTCCTGGTGCAGACGCAGATGCAGACGCTGATGGGCTCTGTCCTGGTGCAGACGCAGACGCTGATGGGCTCCGTCCTGGTGCAGACGCAGACGCTGATGGGCTCTGTCCTGGTGCAGATGCTGATGGGCTTCGTCCTGGTGCAGATGCTGATGGGCTTCATCCTGGTGCAGACGCTGATGGGCTTCGTCCTGGTGCAGATGCTGATGGGCTTCATCCTGGTGCAGACGCTGATGGGCTCCGTCCTGGTGCAGACGCAGACACTGATGGGCTCCGTCCTGGTGCAGACGCAGACATTGATGGGCTCCGTCCTGGTGCAGACACTGATGGGCTCCGTCCTGGTGCAGACGCAGACGCTGATGGGCTCCGTCCTGGTGCAGATGCTGATGGGCTCTGTCCTGGTGCAGACGCAGACGCTGATGGGCTCTGTCCAAGTGCAGACGCAGACGCTGATGGGCTCCGTCCTGGTGCAGACGCAGACGCTGATGGGCTCTGTCCTGGTGCAGACGCTGATGGGCTCCGTCCTGGTGCAGACGCAGACGCTGATGGGCTCTGTCCTGGTGCAGACGCAGACGCTGATGGGCTCCGTCCTGGTGCAGACGCTGATGGGCTCCGTCCTGGTGCAGACGCAGACGCAGACGCTGATGGGCTCTGTCCCAGTGCAGACGCAGACGCTGATGGGCTCTGTCCTGGTGCAGACGCAGACGCTGATGGGCTCCGTCCTGGTGCAGACGCAGACGCTGATGGGCTCTGTCCTGGTGCAGACGCAGATGCTGATGGGCTCCGTCCTGATGCAGACGCTGATGGGCTCTGTCCTGGTGCAGACACTGATGGGCTTTGTCCTGGTGCAGATGCAGACGCAGACGCTGATGGGCTCCGTCCTGGTGCAGACGCTGATGGGCTCCGTCCTGGTGCAGACGCAGACGCTGATGGGCTCCGTCCTGGTGCAGACGCTGATGGGCTCTGTCCTGGTGCAGACGCTGATGGGCTCCGTCCTGGTGCAGACGCAGATGCTGATGGGCTCCGTCCTGGTGCAGACGCAGATGCTGATGGGCTCTGTCCTGGTGCAGACGCTGATGGGCTCCGTCCTGGTGCAGACGCAGATGCTGATGGGCTCTGTCCTGGTGCAGACGCTGATGGGCTCCGTCCTGGTGCAGACGCAGATGCTGATGGGCTCTGTCCTGGTGCAGACGCAGACGCTGATGGGCTCCGTCCTGGTGCAGACGCTGATGGGCTCCGTCCTGGTGCAGACGCTGATGGGCTCTGTCCTGGTGCAGATGCAGACGCAGACGCTGATGGGCTCCGTCCTGGTGCAGACGCTGATGGGCTCCGTCCTGGTGCAGACGCAGACGCTGATGGGCTCCGTCCTGGTGCAGACGCTGATGGGCTCCGTCCTGGTGCAGACGCTGATGGGCTCCGTCCTGGTGCAGACGCTGATGGGCTCTGTCCTGGTGCAGACGCTGATGGGCTCCGTCCTGGTGCAGACGCTGATGGGCTCTGTCCTGGTGCAGATGCAGACGCAGACGCTGATGGGCTCCATCCTGGTGCAGACGCAGACGCTGATGGGCTCCGTCCTGGTGCAGACGTAGACGCTGATGGGCTCTGTCCTGGTGCAGACGCTGATGGGCTCCGTCCTGGTGCAGACGCAGATGCTGATGGGCTCCGTCCTGGTGCAGACGCAGATGCTGATGGGCTCTGTCCTGGTGCAGACGCAGACGCTGATGGGCTCCGTCCTGGTGCAGACGCTGATGGGCTCCGTCCTGGTGCAGACGCAGATGCTGATGGGCTCTGTCCTGGTGCAGACGCAGACGCTGATGGGCTCCGTCCTGGTGGGTATGGACTTCTTTGTCTCAGCCTCATTAGTGGCTCAGTTTTATGTCTTATTACATCAGCTGCTTATTGGGGAGATTCAAAGCAGAATGTGTACCAGTGAATGCCCCGCCCCCCCAAAGGATGCTCAGATTTTATTGACAGCCGAGAGGATTCCACAGATTTAATAGGAAATTGCGACTGTCACTCAAAGGATCAGGATTATTTACCAGAAAAAAAGGGTCCTTGGTGTTGGGGGGGGGGGGGGGGGGGGGTTTGGTAGGAGGGACTTCTCTTATTCTAACATCCATCCACATCTGTTTGTTTTGGTCATGTGACTCTAGTTGGACTCAAAGGTCTTTCCAGTACAGTTTTGGGTCATAGACCAATTTAACTACAAACAAAACACCACCACCACCACCACCACCACCACCACCACCACCACCAACAACAACAACAACAACAACAACAACAACAACAACAACAACAGCAGCTATTCAGAGAAAAAAAGCAGAGTTTGTGTCAAACTGTTTCTCTTTCCATTAGACATGTTTTTATGTGTCAGATCCAGTTATTCAAAAAAAATGAACTGATTTCATGACGTATTCCCTCAGTTCATTGTCATGGAATGAGTCAACAACTGTTTGAAAGAGGATTTTTCTACGTTCTGATTGGCTGACCTGGATGACCTGGATGACCTGGATAACCTTTACCATCGACACTTGAACACTTGGACGACAGGAAATCAGAGTGGACTGTCAGTAGAACACTTGGGACTAGGCTGGAGTTTTCTGCTGCTTTTCCTGATTAAAATATTGCGAAATGAAACCGGTTCATTCTTCCTGAATACCCTGTATATTCAACGGAACAGGTCCAACTGAGCCTGAGTCTGTTTACAGGACTGTAATAATCCAATAACTGGTGTTAATCTGATCACTATAATCATCACATCTGATGGGTTTAAATGCAATAATCATAAACCGGGCTTTAGACGCTCCAGTCCATGATCGGATTTCTGTCAAGAGTTCGTTTGTACACAGTGACGTAGAATCCAACAGCATCCATTACTGCTGTTATCTGGTAATTGGATTAATTCTGTTATCTGACAATCAGATTACTGCTGTTATCTGGTAATTGGATTAATACTGTTATCTGACAATCAGATTACTGCTGTTATCTGGTAATTGGATTAATACTGTTATCTGACAATCAGATTACTGCTGCTATCCAATAATAAGATTACTGCTGTTATCTGACAATCATATTAATACTGTTATCTGACAATCAGATTACTGCTGTTATCTGATAATCAGATTACTGATGTTATCTGATAATCAGATTACTGCTGTTATCTGACAATCATATTGATACTGTTATCTGACAATCAGATCACTGCTGTTATCTGACAATCAGATTACTGCTGTTATCTGACAATCAGATTACTGCTGTTATCTGATAATCAGATTACTGATGTTATCTGATAATCAGATTACTGCTGTTATCTGATAATCAGATTACTGCTGTTATCTGACAATCATATTGATACTGTTATCTGACAATCAGATTACTGCTGTTATCTGATAATCAGATTATTGATGTTATCTGATAATCAGATTACTGCTGTTATCTGACAATCAGATTACTGCTGTTATCTGATAATCAGATTACTGCTGTTATCTTTTGGGACCTGTGCGTATGATGTGGACAGGTGGTCCTTGGTCCCAGTGGGCAGGTTGTCCACTTGTTGTGAATATTATGGGATGGAGGCTGCCAGGGGCTGTGTGCTGTTCATTCGGCTGTTGTGTTTACTGACAGAGGAAAGAAGAACACACACTGAGAGGAAGACCATGGAGACCTGAAGACTGGAGAGAGGACGAAAGACGAGGAACGACAGGAAAAGGAGAAAGAATGACAGGAAAAGGAGGAGGGACGACAGGAAAAGGATGGAAGGAGCTGCTGTTTGGTCCATGCTGTAAAAAAAATCTGTAATTTAACAGAATTTTCATTGTTTATTTGATAGATTTTTCTTGTATTTTTCAGATTCAGGAAAATATGACTGAAATGACAAAAACAGACTGATTTTACATGTCAAATGGAAAATAACACGAAAAAACTGTAACTGTGAATAACCATAAAATTTCCATTTTTTAAAAGAAATTTGTTTTTTTACAGAAAAATACAGTTAAAATACATTTGCAAATTTATTGTCATTTCACAAATATATTTATTTTCTATTTATGAGATTAAACTGTTAATTTAAAGTTTAATGATGTAAAAAAATAAAAATAAAATAACACCAGATAAAATTACTGACAGTTAACGGTAACAGAAGTATTAGTTCTGTCAGTTGAACCAGACTTGTTTGTTAATTGACAAATATCTTGTGTAATTACAGGAGGTTTCACAACAAAACTGTTGAATAAATGTATTTTTGTGAATGTATAACATGTATAAGCACTGATAAACTGTCCAAATACAGTTTTTATCAGTGGATTGGACAACTGAGTCTCACTGAAAATTATTTATATATATATTTACAGGGAATTGGATTGTTTTAATACATGTAAATATTCTTTATTAAACATTAAAAAGTCAAAAAAATTTAAAAAAAAAGCAAAATCTCATGTAAAGTTAGGGCAAAAAACTGCATTTGAATTATGGAAAATTACTGTATTTTTATGAGATGGTTATTTTCTGTTATTTAACA
>NW_021941746.1:40000-56299 GCF_902148855.1 Sphaeramia orbicularis
CGAACAAACGAGGTCAAGAACGCTGGTCTGAACTGCTAGAGTTACAAACTGGTGACTGACATAAGGAAGAGACAGGGTTTTAAATACACAAAAGGGAGGGAAGACAACTACACACAGGTGGAGCAAATCAGGGCGGAGACAGGTAATCAGAACAGAGGTCAGGATGAACAGGGAACAGGAAGTAAAGACGACAGACAAGACACATGAGGGAAAACTTAACAAAATAAAACAGGAAGTGACAAACAAAAACACAAAGACAGACAAAACCAGACTAGTGTCTGGCAGCAGGTGTGACAGTACCCCCCCTCCTAGGGACGGCACCAGACGGACCAGGGACATCAGGATGGCTTCGATGAAACTGTCGGATAAGGTCCGGGTCCAGGATGCGGGATGCTGGCACCCAGGAGCGCTCCTCAGGTCCATAACCCTCCCAGTCCACAAGGTATTGGAACCCTCTCCCCCGGCGCCGAGCTGCCATCAAACACCGGACCGTATAAGCTGGATCCCCGTCAATCATCCGTGGTGGGGGAGGAGGTTGGGTGGGCGGGACCAGACGACTTTCCTTCACGGGTTTGATTTGGCTGACGTGAAAGGTGGGATGGATCCTCATGGACCTTGGTAACTTCAGGCGAACAGAAATAGGATTAATAATTTTCGAGATAGGGAATGGACCAACAAACCTGGGTGCCAACTTGCGACTCTCTATCCGGAGAGGGAGATGTTTAGCGGACAGCCAAACCCTCTGATCAGGATGGTAAACAGGAGCGGGACTCCTATGGGCATCTGCCGAGGTCTTGTAACGGCCTGACGCCTTCAATAGGGCTTGTCTAGCTCGAGTCCAAGTCCTCTTGCATCGGTGGATGAGAGCCAGGGCCGAGGGCACGCCCACCTCCTTCTCCAGGGACGGAAACAAGGGCGGCTGATAACCATAAACCACATGAAAAGGTGAAAGCCCAGAGGAAGCACTGGGCAGTGAATTATGGGCGAACTCCACCCACAACAGATGACGGCTCCAGGAGGCGGGATTCTGGGAGGCCAGCACACGGAGACCCACTTCCAGGACCTGGTTCAGCCTCTCAGTTTGGCCATTGGACTGCGGATGAAAACCAGAAGACAGACTGACAGAAGCACCAACAAGAGAACAAAAGCTTTCCAAAAACTGGCAATGAACTGAGGCCCCCTATTGGAGACCACGTCTCTGGGGAAACCATGCAGATGGAAAACATGAGTCAACAGCGCCTCAGCTGTCTCTTTAGCCGAGGGCAGTTTAGGCAAGGGAATAAAATGCACCATCTTGGAAAATCTATCCACTACGGTGAGAACCACCGTGTTACCATTAGACGGGGGCAAACCAGTCACAAAGTCCAGGGCGATGTCCGACCAGGGTCTCTTGGGGACAGGCAAAGGACACAGCCCCCCCATGGGAGCCCTATTAGAGGCCTTACAGGCCGCGCACACAGGACAGGCAGCCACATATTCTGCAACCTCCTTTTCCATGGCAGGCCACCAAAAGCGCTGTTTTACCACAAACAGGGTCCTCTTCACCCCCGGATGGCACGCCATCTTCGACGCATGGCCCCATTGGATCACCTGAGAACGAAGGTGCGGAGGAACAAACAGACGGTCTGGCGGGACGCCATCCGGAATTTCACAGTCATTAAGGGCCTCCATGACCAATTTCTCAACCCCCCACTGAAAAGCCCCTACCACACAGGAACTAGGCAGAATAGTCTCAGGTTCAGACAAGGGAGTGTCAGGAGAGAAGACCCTGGAGAGAGCATCCGGCTTCCCATTCTTAGAGCCAGGACGGTAGGAAAGGGTGAAGTTAAAACGGGTGAAGAATAGAGCCCACCTGGCCTGACGAGAGTTGAGGCGCTTTGCTGAGCGTAGATACTCCAGGTTCTTGTGGTCCGTCCAGATAAGAAATGGCACGTCCGTCCCCTCCAACCAATGGCGCCACTCCTCCAGCGCCACCTTAATAGCCAGCAGTTCACGGTTCCCAATATCATAATTCCTTTCGGCCGGTGACAATCTCTTAGAGAGAAAAGCGCAGGGGTGGAGTCTGTTATCAGTAGGAGAGCGTTGTGAAATAACCGCCCCAACGCCCAAATCGGAGGCGTCGACCTCCACCACAAACTGCAGAGCTGGGTCAGGAACGGACAGGATGGGTGCCGAGGAAAACGCCCTCTTCAGGTGGTTAAAGGCCTTTTCAGCCTCAGGACTCCACCTGAACACAGACTTGGAAGAGGTGAGAGAATGCAGGGGGGCAGCCACACTGCTGAACCCCCGAATAAACTTCCTATAGAAGTTAGCAAAACCCAAAAATCTTTGAACATCCTTATTGGAAGCTGGAGTCGGCCACTCCCTGACCGCACTAACCTTTTCGGGGTCCATCTGGACGCTACCTTCAGAGATGATGAAGCCCAAAAAGGACACCGAGGACTGGTGAAATTCACATTTCTCTGCCTTGACAAACAGTTGATTAGCCAGGAGTCTCTGAAGCACTTGTCGAACATGCTGAATGTGGGTTTCCTCATCTGGAGAAAAAATTAAAATGTCGTCCAGGTAGACAAACACAAAAACATTAAGCATGTCTCTGAGAACATCGTTGACCAATGCCTGGAAGACCGTAGGGGCGTTGGTCAGACCAAAAGGCATCACCAAATACTCGTAATGGCCACTAGGGGTGTTGAACGCCGTCTTCCACTCATCTCCTTCCCTGATGCGAACTAGGTGGTAGGCATTGCGAAGATCTAGTTTAGAGAAGACTTTAGCACCATGCAACAGTTCAAAGGCGGAAGACATTAGTGGCAAGGGGTACCTGTTGCGGACAGTAATATCGTTAAGCCCCCTGTAGTCAATACAAGGCCTGAGCGATTTATCCTTCTTGTCTACAAAGAAGAATCCTGCTCCTGCAGGCGACGACGAGGGCCTAATTAACCCAGCAGCCAAGGACTCATCAATGTATTTTTTCATAGCCAAGTTTTCAGGGCCAGACAGGGAATATAATCTCCCTTTAGGGGGAGAAGTACCAGGGCGCAGATCTATGGCACAATCATAAGGGCGATGAGGTGGCAGGGCCGTAGCCTTAGATTTACTGAAAACCTCCTTTAAATCATGATAACACCGAGGAACTTTGTCAAAATCAGGAAAATCCTTATTTTCCTCCATAGGAACACTAACAGGAGCTACAGCAATTGGTGACATCTTAGGGGGACTAACAGGTAATTTAACATACTTGCATCGAGTTTCACAATCTTTACACCAGGAAAAAACCTCCTCTGTGTCCTAATCAATATATGGTTTGTGAATCTGTAACCATGGGTACCCCAAAATAAGTGGTTGCGTTTCAGAGTTGTATATGTGAAAGCTAATGCTTTTGGTGTGTCCATCAATAAACTGCACAGTTACTGGCTCGGTACAATGAGTGATGCGACAGATCACGTGATCATCCAAAGCTCGGGCTTCCAGCGGACGCTGAACCGGGGTCGAGATGAGTCCGAGCTTAGTTACTAGGTTCTGGTCCATAAGGTTAGCGTCGGACCCGGAATCGATCAGGACGGGGTGCTGGAGAGACAGAGAATTAGAACACAACAGAACCACAGGAAACGGGCGAGAAACAGTAGACAAACACACTGTTCTGCTCAACAGCGACCCCTCACCTGTCTTAGCATCAGGTCTAAGGGTGCAGTTGCTTACTCTATGGCCACTTTGTCCACAGTATAGGCAGAGCCCCTCCGTCATGCGTCGGCGGCGCTCCTCTGCCGAGATGTGAGTCCGTCCCAACTGCATAGGTTCCTCTTTGTTCCCACCAGTCTCAGCTGTCGGAAGTCGTAACATCTCCCGACCCGGAACCCTGCTGGACGAAGAGCTGACCTCTGGTTCCATGAACTGCCAAACTGATTCCTGATCACCGACCCGGATAGCCTCGGTGATAACATCGTCTAGGGAGGTGAGCTGTTGGCGGAGCGCCATCTCCCGGCCGACAGAGCGATTAAGGCCGGACAAAAAGGCAGTAATCAGGGCCTGGTTGTTCCACCCTGATTCCACTGCTAGTGAACGAAAGGCGCTCACATATTGCCTGATGGTTCGCTCTCCCTGTCTGAGCCTCATGATCTGATGACCTGCAAACTGGGTCCGAACCGGGTGGTCATAAACCCGCTTAAGTTCGGATACCAGGGCCGAAAAAGATAGAACAGCAGGAGAACCCTGTTCAAAAAGTGCATTAAAGTAACTGAGAGGAGGCCCTTCCAGCAGACTAGCCAAATAAGCAATCTTTACAGAGTCTTTAGCAAAACGAACAGGTTGGGACTCAAGAATTAACTGAATCTGAGTAAAAAAGTCTCGACAGGTGTCAGGATTACCAGAGTACTTGGAAGGTGCCGGAATGTTCGGCTCAGCCGAGTCTCGAACAGGCGGAGAGGTGGACCGATTCTCGCTTGACACAGCCGCGGCTTGGGTACTAGTGAGCATAGCCACCTGAGTAGTTAGCTGGTTCATCTTGTCGAGTAGGGTGTGGAGAGCCTGATCATGTCCCCCTAGTCTGTGCCCCTGGGACTGAATTGCCACCTTGACCTGTGAGAGTTCTGCTGGATTCATACTTTGGCCAGTTTGTACTGTAATGGTGTGAGTACAAACACAGAATCCAAATGCAGAACTCAAACACCAAAAATATAATTCAAAAGGTTTATTTATCACACACAGGTGAAGAATAATGAACAGTGACAGAATCTTGAGGATAATGGTCGGTGATATCCTCCTCTGATTCGTTCTCCGGATCGGGGGTGACAGCCCGTCTCCCCGTACGGTGTTTGGGGTGTTTCTCCCGACTAGGGAGAAGCAAAGGGAGGTCAGGGACGGAAACAGGTCATACACAGGCAGGCAAATTCTCGGGCAACAGGACATAAGGACAAGACCAAACTCACGTACCGGTAGTCAGGGCGAGAAGGTCAAAACCAGGAATCAGGAGAGGCAGACAAAACCAGACAGGGAGCAGGCAGAAGACGAGAAACCGAGGAATCCAAAAACAGGTCAAAAAACAGGCAGGCAAACGAACAAACGAGGTCAAGAACGCTGGTCTGAACTGCTAGAGTTACAAACTGGCGACTGACATAAGGAAGAGACAGGGTTTAAATACACAAAAGGGAGGGAAGACAACTAGACACAGGTGGAGCAAATCAGGGCGGAGACAGGTAATCAGGTAAGAGGTGAGGATGAACGGGGAACAGGAAGTAAAGACGACAGACAAGACACATGAGGGGAAACTTAACAAAATAAAACACGAAGTGACAAACAAAACATAAAGACAGACAAAACCAGACTAACGTCTGGCTGCAGGTGTGACACAGTTATTTAAACTGAATTGTCAAAATAAACTCTATTTTTAACTTTTTTTTTTTAAAGTGCACAACAGTTTCAAGTTTCTGAGAAGAAAAAAACATTTTTGCACAGAAGTTCAGCTATAAAAAATAAACACGTTATTTTTCAACTTTCTGAAATCTGTAACCTTGTAGTGCAGAGTTTGCAAACCAATATAAAGTGCCAAAAGTAAACACCAGGGTTGAACAGAACTCTGTTCAAGGCATTAACCATGAATAAAAGTGCAAACATAAAAGGCTACTTTGTAGAAGTAGATATGTTTCTGTCAAATTTACAGGTTGAGTGCGAGGAAGACAAGTTGGTCTACTGTGTTTGGCTGAAGACATGACCTCTTACATGTGATGATGTTCCCACTCACACTGAAGGCCCTTTCAGATGAAGAACTAGTGGCTGGAATGCACAAGTACTTTTTGGCGAGCCTGGCCACCAATGGGAAGTTCATGTCATGCTGCTTCCACCATTCCAGTGGGTCGGTCTGAGTCAGGCCCAAGTGCCTGAAGATACACAGAGAGCTCCAGTTCAATGGATGCTCTGCTTGGCTGGGAATGGGTGGTGGCTCGACCTGCCTTTTTGAAGTAGCTACCTAAACTTTTCTTTGTTTTCTTTGTGGGATGGGGAAGCTCTGGATCATCTTCAGCAGCTGGGGGTGACCTGGAGGCTGCTGCTGTTTGTGCACTTTCTGGTGCCGTGGCTCCCACCATGTCCACCAGCTCTGCTGTAGCTCTCATCTTTATGAACTCCACCCTCTCTTCCTTCATGTAGGCTGTCTTAAACCGTGGGTCAACAAGTGTCGCCATGTCTAGGAGGTTGCTGGTGGTATGGTCATCATACTTTTCACTGAGGTACTTGAGGATACCCTCTTTGACTGCCTTTGTGAGCTGTGTCCCCATCCTTCCAGCTGAGGATTTCGTTGTTGAAGAGGTGCAGTACTGGCTTCAGAAAAGATACGGTGACATTCCTCTCCCCCGACAAAGCGTCAATAAACTCCAACAGTGGACCCAGTGCCTTGTTCAAGGACTCTAGCAGTGCCATGTCTGGCCAGCTTGGCCCCAGATGTCTTGCCTAAGTCAAATAGCAAAAAAAATAGGTTACTTTCATGAGGAGGTGAATCTAGGCTGCAAACAGAATCAGAGTCCACAATGAGAAGAATCAATGTGCAATGTCCAGTGGCCATGTCTCACCTTCTTGTCTGCAAGGAGGACTTGTGAAAGAGCTTTCTCCTGCTCTAGGAACCTCGCTATCCTCATCTGCCGCGAGCCCCATTTTGTGGGGGTTTCAGTGACGAGCTGATGGGGAGGCAAGCCCAACACTGCTTGCGCCTTGGCCAAGTCACGTTGTGTCTTCCATGAGTTGGAGAAGGTACTCACCACCTTTTTACACACTCCAACTGCTCCTTCCACAGCCTGCTTTGTAGATGCTGGTGTGAGAGCTTTTAGAGCGTTCTCTGTTGAAATAAAATGAAAAAGTATGTGATGTAATAACATATTTTGACAGCAATTTTAATTTTTATCATCATGTATCACTTAAATGATTTATGGATCAATTTAATAATTAGATACTGTGGGCAGCTAGTATCACAATTCATTCTTTACCATGACAGACAAAATAATAAATAATAAATAAAATAGAGAGAATAACTTGTTCAATAGTGTTTTGTACATAGGCTGATCAAACATAACACAGGATAACCAAACTAATTTCAATTCACTAATATTTTTGTTGCTACTATAATATTCCCATTGCAATATTACACTAAGCCATTTTTAGATCGTTTTACACTTACCAATGGCTAGCTGTAGACAGTGACCAAAGCACTGTAGCCGTTCCCACTCATTCAGTTCCATTGCAGAGATGTTGTTAGTGGCGTTATCCGTGGTGACACAGACAAGGTGGCATTCGTGCAATCCCCATGACTCCAGTGTATCTGTCAGACCTAGACAGATGAATACTTCATTAGGGGTCACTCGGAATTACTACAGCATACAGAACAGTATAATAAAACAGTAATATATAAGTGTTTTACTAACGTGCATATATATATATATATATATATATATATATATATATATATATATATATATATATATATATATATATATGCATGTTAGTAAAATAATTCTAAAAAGAATAAATATGTAGCAATGGCAGACTCATACCTTGGGCTAACATGACTCCTGTGTGGTCATCTGGAAAGTACAACGTCTGTAAACAGCGGGCGCAGAGGGTCCAGTCTTTGCAGATGAAATGGATGGTTACGCTCATGTAGGGCTGCGGAGCTCTGCTCGTCCACAGGTCAGTTGTCAAGGCATAATGCACCACACTGCAAACATCCTTTTCTACTTTGGCCCGGCATGCGTCATATAAGCGAGGCAACTCGACTTTACTGAAGCGCTTACGACCGGGCATAACGTACGTTGGATCAAGGACTTTGATGAAGTCTCAAAAGCTGTCCTTCTCGAATACATGCACGGGAGCCATGCCTTTACAAATGTAACGCGAGATGGCACATGTGATTTGTTTATGGCGCTGGGACATTTTCTCATACGGCGTACCTTGTGTGAAAGACTGCTTTATCTTAGGTTGGCTATTGTTTTTCTTTTCACAACTTGCCCCCGCTGTTGCACAACTTGGTTTAGCTCGGATTTTTTGGATTCTTATGTATTCTTTTTCGTGGACCTTCTTTAGGTGATAGAAGAGGTTTGTTGTGTTGGCATCGGGCGCAGGAATAGTCTTGTACCATAGTTTGCATATTGCCGTCTTCTGCTCCGTGTCGGACCTCTTGAACCCAAAATGTAACCAAATCACAGACGTACCCCCTCTTTTCAGTCAAAGTGCTTCTTCTTGGGCTGCCTGCATAGCTGTCTCTGTCTGTTGCAACAGGCATGAAACTTCAACCTGTTGCGTGTCCATCGTTCAGCACTCATGAGTTAAGTAACGTAAAAGTATGTCTCAAACCCGCGTGACAATCAAAGAATGTAAAGCAGCATCTCTTTTTTATTCTTCTTTATTTTCATTTATATAAACTTAGAGTATGCATAGTGACAAGACAACACTAATAAAATCGTCGCAGGTAATGATATATTTGCTGTTATAATTGATCAAATTAGGTTAGAAACGATAGAAACAATAGAAGAGAAATGGCACGATTGACACTTTTCTATCGTCCCCACGATATGTATCGTCATATCGCCCAACACTAACACACACACACACACACACACACACACACACATATACACACACATACACTCACATATACACACACATACACACACAAATACACACACACACATACACAAAAACACACACACACATATACACACACACACACACACACACACACACACACACCTACTGCATTGTAAAAATAAATAAATAGAACAAACATGAAAAACAGTATTATTCCGGCAGCAGGGGCGCCAAAAAAATACTGTAAAATAACAGAAAATAACCATCTCATAAAAATACGGTAATTTTTCATAATTCAAATACAGTTTTTTGCTATATATATATATATATATATATATATATATATATATATATATATATGTATATATATATATATATATATATATATATATTTTTTTTTTTTTTTTTTTTTTTTTTTTGACTTTTTTTTTTTTTTGACTTTTTTTTTTTTTTTTTTTTGACTTTTTTTTTTTTTTTTGACTTTTTTGACTTTTTAATGTTTAATAAAGAATATTTACATGTATTAAAACAACCCAATTCCCTATATATATATATATATATATATATATATATATATATATATATATATATATATATATAATTTTCAGTGAGACTCAGTTGTCCAGTTCACTGATAAAAACTGTATTTGGACAGTTTATCAGTGCTTATACATGTTATACATTCACAAAAATACATTTATTCAACATTTTTGTTGTGAAACCTCCTGTAATTACACAAGATATTTGTCAATTAACAAACAAGTCTGGTTCAACTGACAGAACTAATACTTCTGTTACCGTTAACTGTCAGTAATTTTATCTGGTTTTATTTATTTTTTACAGTATTAAACTTTAAATTAACAGTTTAATCTCATAAATAGAAACAAAATATTTGTGAAATTATGACACATTTGCAAATGTATTTTAATTGTATTTTTCTGTGAAAAAAGAAAAAAAAAATCTTTTAAAAAATTGACATCTTTTGGTTATTCACAGTTACAGTTTTTTTTCCTAATATTTTCCATTTGACATGTAAAATCACAGTCGTTTGTTGTCATTTCATTCATATTTTCCTGAATCTGAAAAATACAAGAAAAATCTCTCAAATAAACAATGAAAATTCTGTTAAATTACAGATTTTTTTTACAGTGTGGAGGTATGTTGGGTTCAGTGTCTTGCTCAAGGACACTTCGGAGGTGTGGTCGGTTTAATGCCAGTTGTCTGAAATTAAAAAAGCATCAGGTAATCTGATCCTGCCTTCACCTGCTGTGGGCGTTAGAGTAAATACTACTGTTACCAACTCCAGAAGTGTCCCTGAACGCCCCCTCACCTCCCATTTTCCACTGGAGAACTGGGATAAAAACCTGATCCATGTGATGAAAACCACCGAGGGATTCAAACCACGGTTTAATGAACCTCCTGCTGCTGATTCTGTACATTTATACACACACAGTCTGGAACAAAGACAAAGAAGAAGTGGTGTATCAGATGAATGAACACATTTAAAGTGTCTGACAGAAGTATCAGGTCCACAAACTGACTTTCAGCCATTTTTCATTTCACTACGACAACAGAAGACCATGAACACAACACACTGATCATTTCAAACTGACTAGAGAAAGGATCATGTTCCCGACTGCACCTGAAGGCATCATCAGAGCACTGCAGGAAACTGGTGGGTTCTGAAGCACTTCCAGGAGGTTCACACCATGACACCCCCCCCCCAACAGTTGGATGGGGCTGAGACCCTCCAGTCTGCAGTCAGTGTGGGCAGGATGGTGAAGGGTTCCGCAGAGGTCTGCTCTGTCTGTTAATGAAGCCACAGGTTCAACCAGGGGTGTCAAACATGCGGCCTGGGGGCCAAATGTGCCCCCCCCCAAAAGGGTCCAGTTCAGCCCCTGGGATGTTTTTGCCAAGTGCCAAAATTCCACAGTCTTGAATTGAATTACACTGTAAAAAAAATCTGTTGAATTTACGGTAAAATACTGGAAGCTGTGGTTGCCAGAAATTCACTGTAAAAATTACGGTGACAATGTAGAGGACATTACGGTATGCTTTTCTGGCAGCTGTAAATTTTTCAGAACAGAACCATTATTTGTTTACGGTAGTTTGTTGTAAAAAATAACAGTTATACCATCAACCTGTTTACAGTAATTTTCTGTCAAATTTATAGTCTATCTCAGTAATAAACACGACAGAAAAACAGTGAACCAACACCAGCAGATGCCATGGCAGACCAAACCAGCACTGACTGTGGAAACTTCATACTGCCATCTGCTGCTGTTGGTCCACTGTGTTTTCTGAAGTCCAAAGTCCACACACCCATCAACCAGGACATTTTAAGTCTAAACCAAACAGACCCACGGTCAGTGAACAGTCTAAACCAAACAGACCCAGAGTCAGTGAACAGTCTAAACCAAACAGACCCAGAGTCAGTGAACAGTCTAAACCAAACAGACCCAGAGTCAGTGAACAGTCTAAACCAAACAGACCCAGAGTCAGTGAACAGTCTAAACCAAACAGACCCAGAGTCAGTGAACAGTCTAAACCAAACAGACCCATGGTCAGTGAACAGTCTAAACCAAACAGACCCAGAGTCAGTGAACAGTCTAAACCAAACAGACCCACGGTCAGTGAACAGTCTAAACCAAACAGACCCAGAGTCAGTGAACAGTCTAAACCAAACAGACCCAGAGTCAGTGAACAGTCTAAACAAAACAGACCCACGGTCAGTGAACAGTCTAAACCAAACAGACCCAGAGTCAGTGAACAGTCTAAACCAAACAGACCCAGAGTCAGTGAACAGTCTAAACCAAACAGACCCAGAGTCAGTGAACAGTCTAAACCAAACAGACCCAGAGTCAGTGAACAGTCTAAACCAAACAGACCCATGGTCAGTGAACAGTCTAAACCAAACAGACCCAGAGTCAGTGAACAGTCTAAACCAAACAGACCCACGGTCAGTGAACAGTCTAAACCAAACAGACCCAGAGTCAGTGAACAGTCTAAACCAAACAGACCCAGAGTCAGTGAACAGTCTAAACCAAACAGACCCAGAGTCAGTGAACAGTCTAAACCAAACAGACCCAGAGTCAGTGAACAGTCTAACCAAACAGACCCACGGTCAGTGAACAGTCTAAACCAAACAGACCCAGAGTCAGTGAACAGTCTAAACCAAACAGACCCAGAGTCAGTGAACAGTCTAAACCAAACAGACCCAGAGTCAGTGAACAGTCTAAACCAAACAGACCCACGGTCAGTGAACAGTCTAAACCAAACAGACCCAGAGTCAGTGAACAGTCTAAACCAAACAGACCCACGGTCAGTGAACAGTCTAAACCAAACAGACCCAGAGTCAGTGAACAGTCTAAACCAAACAGACCCACGGTCAGTGAACAGTCTAAACCAAACAGACCCACGGTCAGTGAACAGTCTAAACCAGGCATGTCCAAAGTCCGGCCCGGGGGCCAATCACGGCCCGCGGTCAGATTTTATACGGCCCACAGCTTGGGTTTTATATTATATTATTTATGGCCCGTTTGGACTGTTGAACCGAGTACATGAATCATAAAAGGTTCCAAATGCAGTTCCTCCTTTCACCTCATGGTGGCAGCACCACGCTAACTCTATCTGGCTCTGTGACCTTGCCGTGAACCCTTTTCGCTAATTTCTAAAAAAAAAAACGAAAGTTGACAGTGAGGGCCGCCGCTTCCAGGAGAGATGGGAATTACAAATTTTTTTCACTGAAAATCGAGGTGATTGTGTTTGCCTAATTTGTCAAGAGACTGTTGCCTTGTTTAGGGAATTCAACGTAAAGAGACACTAGCAGACAAAACATGCTAACACATACGACAAGCTAGCAGGGAGTGAGCGTTCGGAAAAAGTGAAGCAAATTCAAGCTGCTTTAAACTCACAACAGTGACTCTTCATGTGAACCTGTGAGTTCAGTGAATTCACCACCAAGGCAAGCTACCAAGTTGCCAGGTTAGTTGCTTCTAACTGCTGGTGTTATCTACTTGTACAGGGGTTGGACAAAATAATGGAAACATCTTGAAAAATCCACAAAATATAATTTAATATGGTGTAGGTCCGCCTTTTGCGGCAATTACAGCCTCAATTCTCCGAGGTATTGATTCATACAACTTGTGAATTGTTTCCAGAGGAATTTTCAGCCATTCTTCAGTTAGAATACCCTCCAACTCTTTTAGAGACGATGACGGTGGAAGTCAACGTCTTACTTGAATCTCTAAAACTGACCATAAATGCTCAATAATGTTGAGGTCTGGGGACTGTGCCGGCCATACGAGATGCTCAACTTCAGTAGAATGTTCCTCATGCCATTCTTTAACAATTCTAGCTGTATGGATTGGGGCATTATCATCTTGAGGTGAAGGTGTTTCCATTATTTTGTCCAACCCCTGTAGATGTGACACAAAATATTACTTTCTGAATGATTTTGTGAAAGACAAGAGTAAGAGTCATGTTTTCATCTTAAATGTTAACAGACTTTGCATTACTGAGTAATATATGAGTAATGATTACTCACATAAGTCATGTTTAAAATGAATGTGGGGTTAAGATTTTTATCAACTTCTTGGACATTTAAGATACTCCACACGGTTTGTTCTATGTTATCTGACTCCAGATGTGAAAGGAAGGCAGAAATGTTTTGTTTTTTTTTAATTTGTTCATACCTGAGTGGCTTAGATTTGGTTACATTGCCATTTTAAAAAAATGATATTTTGACAATGAAAATAAAGTTGTTTTTAAAATTATCACTTTTATATGTAATTTTTACTGTTTAAAAAACGTCAGAAGGGACCACTGGCCCCTGTCAGTCTCCACATTATCAGATCTGGCCCTCTTTAAAAAAAGTTTGGACACCCCTGGTCTAAACCAAACAGACCCACGGTCAGTGAACAGTCTAAACCAAACAGACCCACGGTCAGTGAACAGTCTAAACCAAACAGACCCAGAGTCAGTGAACAGTCTAAACCAAACAGACCCAGAGTCAGTGAACAGTCTAAACCAAACAGACCCACGGTCAGTGAACAGTCTAAACCAAACAGACCCAGAGTCAGTGAACAGTCTAAACCAAACAGACCCAGAGTCAGTGAACAGTCTAAACCAAACAGACCCACGGTCAGTGAACAGTCTAAACCAAACAGACCCAGAGTCAGTGAACAGTCTAAACCAAACAGACCCAGAGTCAGTGAACAGTCTAAACCAAACAGACCCAGAGTCAGTGAACAGTCTAAACCAAACAGACCCACGGTCAGTGAACAGTCTAAACCAAACAGACCCAGAGTCAGTGAACAGTCTAAACCAAACAGACCCAGAGTCAGTGAACAGTCTAAACCAAACAGACCCAGAGTCAGTGAACAGTCTAAACCAAACAGACCCAGAGTCAGTGAACAGTCTAAACGAAACAGACCCAGAGTCAGTGAACAGTCTAAACCAAACAGACCCAGAGTCAGTGAACAGTCTAAACCAAACAGACCCACGGTCAGTGAACAGTCTAAACCAAACAGACCCAGAGTCAGTGAACAGTCTAAACCAAACAGACCCACGGTCAGTGAACAGTCCAAACCAAACAGACCCAGAGTCAGTGAACAGTCTAAACCAAACAGACCCACGGTCAGTGAACAGTCTAAACCAAACAGACCCAGAGTCAGTGAACAGTTTAAACCAAACAGACCCACGGTCAGTGAACAGTCTAAACCAAACAGACCCAGAGTCAGTGAACAGTCTAAACCAAACAGACCCACGGTCAGTGAACAGTCTAAACCAAACAGACCCAGAGTCAGTGAACAGTCTAAACCAAACAGACCCAGAGTCAGTGAACAGTCTAAACCAAACAGACCCACGGTCAGTGAACAGTCTAAACCAAACAGACCCAGAGTCAGTGAACAGTCTAAACCAAACAGACCCAGAGTCAGTGAACAGTCTAAACCAAACAGACCCACGGTCAGTGAACAGTCTAAACCAAACAGACCCAGAGTCAGTGAACAGTCTAAACCAAACAGACCCAGAGTCAGTGAACAGTCTAAACCAAACAGACCCAGAGTCAGTGAACAGTCTAAACCAAACAGACCCACGGTCAGTGAACAGTCTAAACCAAACAGACCCAGAGTCAGTGAACAGTCTAAACCAAACAGACCCAGAGTCAGTGAACAGTCTAAACCAAACAGACCCAGAGTCAGTGAACAGTCTAAACCAAACAGACCCAGAGTCAGTGAACAGTTTAAACCAAACAGACCCAGAGTCAGTGAACAGTCTAAACCAAACAGACCCAGAGTCAGTGAACAGTCTAAACCAAACAGACCCAGAGTCAGTGAACAGTCTAAACCAAACAGACCCAGAGTCAGTGAACAGTCTAAACCAAACAGACCCAGAGTCAGTGAACAGTCTAAACCAAACAGACCCAGAGTCAGTGAACAGTCTAAACCAAACAGACCCACGGTCAGTGAACAGTCTAAACCAAACAGACCCAGAGTCAGTGAACAGTCTAAACCAAACAGACCCACGGTCAGTGAACAGTCCAAACCAAACAGACCCAGAGTCAGTGAACAGTCTAAACCAAACAGACCCACGGTCAGTGAACAGTCTAAACCAAACAGACCCAGAGTCAGTGAACAGTTTAAACCAAACAGACCCACGGTCAGTGAACAGTCTAAACCAAACAGACCCAGAGTCAGTGAACAGTCTAAACCAAACAGACCCACGGTCAGTGAACAGTCTAAACCAAACAGACCCAGAGTCAGTGAACAGTCTAAACCAAACAGACCCAGAGTCAGTGAACAGTCTAAACCAAACAGACCCACGGTCAGTGAACAGTCTAAACGAAACAGACCCAGAGTCAGTGAACAGTCTAAACCAAACAGACCCAGAGTCAGTGAACAGTCTAAACCAAACAGACCCAGAGTCAGTGAACAGTCTAAACCAAACAGACCCAGAGTCAGTGAACAGTCTAAACCAAACAGACCCAGAGTCAGTGAACAGTCTAAACCAAACAGACCCACGGTCAGTGAACAGTCTAAACCAAACAGACCCAGAGTCAAGTGAACAGTCTAAACCTAACAGACCAGAGTCAGTGAACAGTCTAATCCAAACAGACCCACGGTCAGTGAACAGTCTAAACCAAACAGACCCAGAGTCAGTGAACAGTCTAAACCAAACAGACCCAGAGTCAGTGAACAGTCTAAACCAAACAGACCCACGGTCATGTGAAACAGTCTAAACCAAACAGACCCAGAGTCAGTGAACAGTCTAAACCAAACAGACCCACGGTCAGTGAACAGTCTAAACCAAACAGACCCAGAGTCAAGTGAACAGTCTAAACGAAACAGACCCAGAGTCAGTGAACAGTCTAAACCAAACAGACCCAGAGTCAGTGAAACAGTCTAAACCAAACAGACCCACGGTCAGTGAACAGTCTAAACCAAACAGACCCAGAGTCAGTGAACAGTCTAAACCAAACAGACCCAGAGTCAGTGAACAGTCTAAACCAAACAGACCCACGGTCAGTGAACAGTCCAAACCAAACAGACCCAGAGTCAGTGAACAGTCTAAACCAAACAGACCCACGGTCAGTGAACAGTCTAAACCAAACAGACCCAGAGTCAGTGAACAGTCTAAACCAAACAGACCCACGGTCAGTGAACAGTCTAAACCAAACAGACCCAGAGTCAGTGAACAGTTTAAACCAAACAGACCCACGGTCAGTGAACAG
>NW_021941747.1:0-27500 GCF_902148855.1 Sphaeramia orbicularis
TGACAACAAATACCACCAGAAGATGTCACCAGACTATCTATGGTAGCCCATAAGTGATACAAATAAATAATATTAAAGCATGGCAACACTCTGCAAAAAGGTGCGTTTGAGAACTATGTGTGGGCCGCACTAACGCCACACTTTGATGTCAAGCGGGGGGGCCACAAAATCTCACCCTGTGGGCCGCAAGTTTCAGACCCCTGCTATAGAGGAACCCATCCATCCATCCAGCCATTATCCTCCGCTTTATCTGGGGCCGGGTCGTGGGGGTAACAGTCTAAGCAGGGATGCCCAGACTTCCCTCTCCCCAGACTCCTCCTCCAGCTCTTCCGGGGGGACCCCAAGGCGTTCCCAGGCCAGTCGAGAGACATAGTCTCTCCAACGTGTCCTGGGTCTTCCCTAAGGTCTCCTCCCGGCGGGACATGCCCGGAACACCTGCCCAGGGAGGCATCCAGGAGGATCCAAAACAGATGCCCGAGCCACCTCAGCTGGTCCCTCTGGATGTGGAGGAGCAGCGGCTCTACTCCGAGCTCCTCCCTGGTGACTGAGCTCCTCACCCTATCCCTAAGGGTGCGCCCAGCCACCCTACGGAGGAAACTCATTTCGACTGCTTGTATTCGGTATCTTGTCCTTTCGGTCATGACCCAAAGCTCATGACCATAGGTGAGGGTAGGAACGTAGATTGACCGGTAAATCGAGAGCTTCACCTTTCAGCTCAGCTCCTTCTTCACCATGACAGGCCAGTACAGCGACCGCATCACTGCAGACGCTGCACCGATCCATCTGTCAATCTCACGCTCCATCCTTCCCTCACCCATGAACCAGACCTGGAGATACTTAAACTCGTCCACTTGGAGGAACCTGATTTTTGATTTAACCTTGAACTGTAATGTGTCAGCATGGAGTAAAAAGGACAGAGTTGTCTATCCAGAATCCCACATATTTATATTCAGTAACCTGGTCTAGGATAGTCCCATCAAGCCTGGACATACTGGAGGGATTTGAAGGGGCATCGCTCTTCTTACCAAACCATGACTTCAGTTTTGGAGGTGTTTAGCTAAAGGTGCAATCTGGAGACATCATGCTAGAGTCTAGTGAAACTAAACTGAAGTTTTTGACTAACTATATGTAGGGAGGGGCCCACGGAGTAGAGGTGGTGTTGTCAACATACAGATGGACAGATGAATCCCTGACAGAGTCTACTACAGGCCCTCTTCCATCAAAAGCCCAGGAACTTATTTACCAGGAACTTATTTACCAGGAATTTATTTACCAGGAACTTATTCATCAGGAACTTATTTGGGTAAAAGAGTTCCTGGTAATTGTGTTTCCATCGCATCCAAAGTTCAGGGTAATTTATTCAAATCAGGCTGATGATGTATGAGGAGCAGTATCAGAACCTGTAGTCCAGTTCATGTCCATTCACAAACTCAGCTCTAGTTCAATAAAATGACACAGTAGTTAAGTGGACAGTTTGGGTTTAATGTTTTACTGGTTGTTGAATCACTTAATCCATTTGGAATACATTTCAAATGAAGTTAACCATTATTATTATCCTTAATTTGTATTTAAAAATGGCAGAACATGTATTTTCAATTTCTCATTCCTTAAACTCAATCACATCTAACTTTAAATGTGATGGATGGTTCTGTTTCATTTCTACTGTTTTACAGATTTAGTCCAGGTTCAACCTAAAGTCAGACACATTTACTCAAATGCCTGCATTTAATTCCACTGCATATTACTGATAAAAGTACTTATACTCATATTTTGATGCCTTGTAAATGAACAGACAGTATTAGGTTAGATTTATTTTATTAAAAATTGAAACAAAACAAAAGGTACAAAAAAAAAAACAAAACAAGGTGCGTTGAGATTAAAAGGGAAATAAACATGTGTGAAAGGTTCAGACCTCTGGACTAGGGTCTGGACCAGCTGGTCCAGGACCAGGGTGTGGACTAGCTGGTCCAGGGCCAGGACCTCGACCAGCTGATCCAGGACCAGCCGGGACCAGCTGGTCCAGGTCAGCTGGTCTGGAACTCCATGGTCCCAGTCCCTTTTTCGCTTTCCTACATGAAAGTACATGTTCTACCGTTTTTAAATATAGGAAAGCAAAAAAAGGACTGGGACCATGGAGTTCCAGACTGGGTGTCCAGGACCAGTGGGTCCAGACCCTAGTCCAGAGGCCTGAACCTTTCACACATGTTTATTTCCCTTTTAATCTCAAGGCACCTTGTTTTGGTTTTTTTTTGTACCTTTTGTTTTGTTTCAATTTTTAATAAAAAAAATTCTAACCTAATACTGTCTGTTCATTTACAAGGCATCAAAATATGAGTATAAGTACTTTTATCAGTAATATGCAGTGGAATTAAATGCAGTCATTTGAGTAAATGTGTCTGACTTTAGGTTGAACCTGGACTAAATCTGTAAAACAGTAGAAATGAAAGAGAACCATCCATCACATTTAAAGTTAGATGTGATTGAGTTTAAGGAATGAGAAGTTGAAAATACATGTTCTACTATTTCAAATACAAATTAAGAATAATGATGGTTACCTTCATTTCAAATGTATTCCAGATGGAATAAGTGATTCAACAACCAGTAAAATGTTAAACCCAACCCATCCACTTACAGTTCTGAGTCATTTTATTGAACTAGAGCTGAGTTTGTGAACGCACATGAACTGGACTGAGTTAAAGGAGGAGAAACTTCTGCAACTTGGCGTTTGTAAGATCTGACTCATCCTAGAAGAATTCTGTTGAGTTTTGACTTTGCTAATGTGGAGTTTTTAATTACTTTAGCATCCATGTTAACACTAACATGTTAAGTTAGCTGCTATGCTATCCACTGCTTAATGCCGTACCGTGTGTGTTTGGTGTTCACTTGGATCAGCTACTTAGGTGGGGGTGCTGACTTTACAAGTTCATTCGTTCTGCAGTTGTACTGTACCTGTAAGGAGACAGACAACTGACCATTTTCAGTTTACTATTATAGTGGGGGGGCTATTTCAGAAAAAAAAATTTCAGATTCAGCTGTAGCCCAGATTTTCTAATGCTCCCATGTCTTGGGAATACAAATATGTGAAAACATTTCAAATCAAGCCCAAACCCCCACCCCCCCACCCCCCAAACTACTTTTTTAACCCTGAAAACATGGGGTTTTCGTCAACTTTCAAACCTTCTGCACTTTTGATAAAGTACAATGTGTCAGTCTGCTCATGCTGGGCCCTTCAGTGTTTTTTTGTCAGACATGTCATGTCTTCAGAGTGCTTTGCACCACAAAAGGTGTAGTGTCAAGGTCAAATTATAGGTCAAAGGTCACTCAAATGGTCCAAAATGCATATTTGATGGACTTAAGCTGTTCATGTGGGTTCTTCCAAATGTTGGGCTCAGGTTCTCTCCTCAGAACACATCTACTGACCACAAACAACTGACATTCAATAAGACACATTCAACACAACTATTTACTCATGTATTCTCCGTACAGACATGTCAAAGAGAACAAACAGTTTTTCTATGACATCCAACACCAATCTGCAACTCATTCAATATAAAGTTCTTCACAGGACACATGTCACACAACACAAGATGCACAAAATGGGACTAACTGACACAGCCACTACCTCACAATGCACCATGGGAGTCACTGACACTCACCTATATGCCCTTTGGGAGTGCACTCCTGTACAGACTTTGTGGAACACCATCACTCAGAAACTCACAGATATCCTGAGCTGCAGACCCCCCCGCCCTTCTCCCCTCTCTCTGTTTACTTGGTCTCACCACCTCAACTACCACACCGTCCAGACACAAGAACAGACGACTGACATCTCTGACCATCACCAAGAAAACAATTCTGCAAAACTGGAAATCAAAACACTCAGTTAATATCAATCACTGGACCAATTCTCTTACCCAACACATAACATCCTCACTAATAACAGCTTCCCATATGACGACATAACATCCTTCACAGATTCCTGGTCACCATTCATTAACCACTACAACATTAATCTCACTCACTTCTCAACACCAATTACATAATTGCTTTCATTAAGCCTTAAATCAATATCTATCATTTATTTATTTAAAATTACATATGCCACTCACATTTTCAATTCTTATAATCTTGGCACACACTTACACACACACACACACACACACACACACACACACACACACACACACACACGCTCAAATTATTATTACCCTTTTTCTTCTATTTTTATTTTTATTTTCTCCTTTCTTGTCTCTTTTGCTCCTAAATTTTCTTCTTATGTATTGATCTTTTCCTCTCTTTTCATTCTTTTTTCTCTTTTTCCTCATGTCTTTCTGTTTCCTCTCTTTCTTCTCTCCATTCTCTTTATTCTTATTCTCAATATTATAGTATTAATACAATAGTTACATATTGTTGTTAGTGTACCATTGGTGTTGTTGTTGCTGCCGTTGCCCCTATTGCCATCATATACTGGTTCTGTCCCCATATTCCCACATTCAACCCCAGTTTCTGTAAATTAGATTCATTTTACACCAACAGGTGCAATATTTTAATTGTGAAAAATAAATGGCACCCGTACATGTAGCAAAAAATAATACACACACAAAGAGGAGGGAGGCTAAGCAAGGAGTGAGAGCAAACAACCTAATGTGTTTTTAATGCACAGTACAGACACTTTCACACAAACATTTACCAACATAGGCCAAATTTATTTTCACCAATGAAAAAGCAATAATAAAGAAATATATAAATTTAAATAAATAAAAAAATAAATAAGCTAAATAAATAAAGTTGCAGCGGTGCTGTGATGGTGAGGTGAGGCAGCGGGGGCAATAGCATTAAATGTCAATAAATTGTACTTTGAATCTCATTTGGTATTTTCATTTATTCATTTATTTATTTTTATTAACCCCCCGTTTCTCTCCTTTTTTTTCTCTCTCTCTCTTTCTGTTCTGTCTTTCCTTTTCCTTTCTCCTCATCTCACTTAGTTTCAGCTACCTAATGACTGTATTTGGTCATATCCCTGACGTTAATTTTTTTCCCTTTTTTTATTTGATTTGATTTTTATTTATTTACTTATTTTATTTTATTTTTCTTGAGAAGTCCACATCACAACAGTCATACCACATACACATCTTACACACTCCACCACACACAGAACATTTACATGACCAGGACAGGACACTGATTTTTATGACTGACTGACATGTGTTTCTTTTGTATATTACATGCCATATATCTTAACCCCCCCCACATTATGATGATGTAATTTAAATATTGTATAATACTGTACATAAATCTCTTTGTCACTTGGTGTTGCTTCAATAAAGGTTATTTAAAAAAATGTTTTTACAATGATTAATCTCAAATTTATGAGTCAAAAACTCTGATTGAATATTCAAGTTTTTTTTTTTTTTTTTTTTTTTGTATGTCAGTTTTCCATGAATTAGATCTGGTTATTCTCAGAGTATAGATTCTCTTTCTTTGAAAATATACTGTTGTCTTGTAAATTCATAATTTCAGTATGAGGGAATATTTGATCTTATTCTAGCAAATTCTGCAGGAAATCTGTTTAACCTGACAGTGTGGAGCGATGTAGCCCCACCCACACACACCTGATTGGTCAGTTGTGTTTTCTGTCCCTGCCTCACCTGTCTGTGTCTCAGTCGGGGGATTTTAATAGTTTCGTTTTGATTTGTTTGGATGAGTGCACACTCCACCTGACAAACAAATGAGCTGCAGATCCAACCTGAGTTTGTCTGGTCACCTCAGTCACTCAGGCTCCGCCCCCTCAACACCTGCAAGCTGAGGTCAGGTCAGACATTAGACACAGATGCTTTGCACTGTATTACTGACCTGTAAAGTAATTTAAAGGTTCAGTCAACCACACTTTAGTTATTGTAATTACATCCCATGAATGCACCAAGTATATTCAGTTACACTGTTTAAATGTTATAAATCATGTGAAAAATACAAAATTGGTCAGTATTTCCTTGATACTTTTTCTTGTATCTCCTCTGGTTTTCACCTAAGGCTGTGGTTTGTATAATCCAGACACTTCTTTTACACATCACAGGACCAGTCGGTGGAAAGACTTCTGTAAAATCTACAACCTCCTCAGTCCCTGATCCTTAATTTGCATTTTAACAAATTGAGGCATATTTCAAGATGGTGCACTGAGATCGTCTCTGTACAGGGCTCTGCCTTCAACATATGAATGGATAGTTGTTCATCAGGTTCACAGAACTGTTAGCAATCCATCCCATATCCTCCTTCTGGAATACGAGTTCTTACCGTCAGGGGGACACTACAGAGCAATTAGGTCCAAAACCAAACATTATCAGCTCCTTTTCCTCCCAACATCTACAGCACTATTAAATAAGAAGCCTGCTACGATTAATGGGACCTCAGCTCTCTTTCAGAGAGGTCAAACAAACGTTAATTAATGTCTTTAAATATGCTGTTGGACTACAGGACCCTTGGTCCTATTTTATTTTATTTTTACCTTGGAGGGGATGGTGCAGTATATACATGTTGTACATGGCTGTGATGACACTGACTCTGAAACTTTGTGACTGTGTGTGTTTTGTTGTTGTATCTGTCCTAATGTGAATGCAGCCATGTGCACCACTGCTGTCCAAAACAAATTTCTGATATGGAACTCTAAAGTTTATTCTGATCTTGATTTCAGCAGTGTGTAGGATAAATTGAAAATATCTCTGATGGAGGCGGCTATAATGGGGGCTGCAGTTTTGAAAAAGGGGTCCAGCTCATCACCAGGTAGTTTATTTAGGGTCCGACCTAAACATTTCATCCAATACCTCACTCTCCGAGACTGCCCGTAAACTGAAGCTTTGAGTGGCAGGAGGTGTGATAAGGACTGGGAGGAAGACAGAGTTGGATGACAGTGACAGTGAGAGGCTGGTGGGATTTGCAAGTGGTGACATTTACTGATTCAGTTGTAGGAACTGAATTTATAAAAGGTTTATCAAAAAGATCCACCATACGTCCCCTGTCTGACACTAAGATATTATCAGTGTAAAGTGATCGAGGTAGAGTGCAAGAAGGTTTACTTTCCAGGTCTTCCATTGTTTTCCAGAATATTTTTGGATCACAGGCACAAAGAGAACCCTGTGTTTTAAAGTAATCAGATTTAGCTTTGTGAACAGCTTGTGAGGACTCATTTCTAATTTGCCTGAAAGCAAGGATATCGGCCAGAGACTGAGCGAACCGTACTTCGCATCAGACGGTAGTTTTTTTTGTTGTTGAAGGAGTACAGTAGGCTCAGAGTCGGACCAGGGGCTATGGAGACCCTTTCTCCTAAACCTTTTGACAGGGGCATGCTTGCTAACAACAACATTTAAAACCTCACAGAAAAAAATTCCTTGTCTCATCTACGGTTGGGATCAGGCTGATTCTAGACCGGTCCACCTCTGCCAGGTCATGTAAAAAGGCTTGAGGGTTGATGCTTTTAAAGACCTGTTTGCTTGACGGAGCAGCCTTTTTGGACACATGCAATAAAACAGTGATCACTGATATCTGCACAGAACACCCCAGAGGTACCTATGAGGGGAGTCAGTAGCATAACGTCAGATAGAGTTGCCTTGTGTGGGATTTTGTTGTCAAACCTGGTGGGAAAACAAATTATCTGATGTGGATTTGGTGTGTTAAATTGCAGTAAAAGTTTGTCAGGTGGCTTCAGCATGTCCTGGTAAAAATCATCAAGAAGAACAAATTCAGCCCAAAAAAGCCCACCGACAAGAGGAACACCAGCACACAGAATTCATATAACAACTTCTAAATACTTTTAGGACAGACAATAGTGCATCTGTTGTATTGTCAAGTATAAAGCTACATATAAAATATTTATAAACTGCAACAAACAAATGAAATGACATCTACGAACAATATGTGCACTGCAGTCTTGAAAACCTTTCAATCGAACTTATTAACAACTCAATAGATACTTTCTTTACTTAGGAAATGAAAACACTGGTGTTGTGTCCTTGACAACAGCCTGCAGCGTGTGTTTACGCTGTCAGAATAGTTGACAACCATCACAGTTTATGTAAACACTCCTTTCATTGGAATGAAGTTCAAGCACACAGCCACACCTCTGAGCACGAACCCTTTAATAGCCAAACTCTGGCATTCACAGTCAGAGAGAAGAGCAATGGCAACACACAGAGTTGAATGAATGAATGAATGAATGAATGAATGTTTATTTCAGTTAAATACAAGATACAAAACACACACATATAAAAAAGACAACAAAACAAAACACCTACATATTAAAAAAGAAACAAACAAGCATAAAATTAACACATTTTGTAACTGAAAAAGGAAGAAGCTGAAGCCGGAGGCTTATTTCTGCTTCTCCTATTTACACCCTTAGTCCATTGTCCACACCTTAAGTTGTAACAGATAAATACTTAAACTTAAATTATACTACATTCAGTGTAATAAGTTATTTTGTAAACATATTACTCTCATAGCCCTTCATAATTTGACCAATTAAATTCTTTTGAAACTCAACAGTGAGCTACACAATTTCACTTCATCCTTCAATTCGTTCCATAGCTTGACACCAATAACTGAAACACTGTGATATTTAACGTTTGTTCTTACTTTACACTTTTCAAACACAAACATCCCTCTTAAATTATAATGTCCTTCTCTTAACTTAAAGATTTTCTGAATACAAAAAGGAAGGTTTTTACTTTTAACGTGAAACATAAATTCCATTGTTTTTAAATATACAATGTCAAGAAATTTTAGCAAACCAGATTCTACAAAAAGTGGATTACTTGATTGGAGATAACCAGCTTTGTTTATGACTCTAATAGCTTTTTTTTGGAGTTTAATTATTGGGTCTAAATTAGTCTTATACACATTGCCCCATATTTCCACAC
Source organism: Sphaeramia orbicularis (assembly GCF_902148855.1). NCBI lineage: Eukaryota > Metazoa > Chordata > Actinopteri > Kurtiformes > Apogonidae > Sphaeramia > Sphaeramia orbicularis. Next base: position 8,910 of record NW_021941747.1, read on the forward strand.
AATATGACATATATGGCATTACAAGTGAACAGTACAACATATGCAAACATTTTTTGCTTAACAAGTCTCGAGTTTTATAAAGAATCGCAACAGCTTTGGACATTTTGCGTTTGATATATTCTATTTGTGGTTTCCAACAGAGTTTATGGTCAATAATCACTCCCAAAAATTTTGTTTCATACACCCTTTCAATTTCAATTTCATTAATTTTCAGTTTTATTTCATCACTTCCCCTAGCACCACCAAAAACCATAAATTTTGTTTTATCTTCATTAAGTGATAACTTATTTACATCAAACCATTTTTTTAACTTGCTCAATTCCTTTTCCACAATTTCTAATATTTGTTTCATATTTACTCCCGAATAAAGCAAATTAGTATCATCTGCAAATATTGTAAATTTTAACTTACTAGATGCCATAAAGATATCATTTAGATAAAGTATAAATAACTTGGGTCCCAGAACTGAACCTTGTGGGACCCCACATGTTACGTTTCTAAGTTGTGAATTTGTATTTCCAATTGATACATACTGAGACCTATTTTGTAAATAACTTTTTAACCAGTTTTGCGTCACACCTCTTATACCATACATTTCACATTTCCGGAGTAATATTGAGTGATCAATTGTGTCAAATGCTTTCCTTAAATCAATAAAAACACCAACAGTATGTTGTTTCTGATCCACCGCTGTTGCTATATTTTCTGCAAATTCCATTACTGCTAAAGATGTTGATCGGTTTTTCCTAAATCCATACTGATGATCATTTAATATCCTATATTTGTCTATGTAGTCATCTAACCTCTTTACAAACAGTTTCTCAAGAATTTTAGAAAACTGTGGTAACAGTGACACCGGTCTATAATTTGACACCATGTGCTTATCACCATTTTTATAAATCGGAATCACTTTAGCTATTTTCATATTTTCTGGAAAAGTACCTGTTTGAAATGATTTGTTACATATATACGTGAATGGTTGAAGGATACTGTTTATCACTTGTTTTATGAGTGACATATCAATGGAATTTCTATCAGTAGATTTTTTATTTTTAGATTCCTGACCACTTCCAACACTTCACTTTCACAAACTCCACCAAGAAACATTGAATTATTGTTTTCAATAGCAAAATTAAAGGTTTTTTCATCCTTTTCCCACTTGGTAATATCTTTTGCCAAATTAGGACCGACATTAACAAAAAAATCATTAAATATATTCACGATGTCCTCTGTATTTTCCACCACAGTGTCACCAGTTTTAACAACATATGTAGCAAAATTCTTTTTATTACTTTTTTTAATCATATCATTTAACACTTTCCAAGTACCTTTAATATCATTTTTGTGTATTTCTAACAACTTATCATAATAGGCTTTTTTATGTGTTCTTATAATTGCTGTCAATCTATTTTTGTATCTTTTATATTTATTCTCTTTTTCTTTCGTTCTGTGCTTCAGGAATTCCCTGTAAAGACTGTTTTTCTTCTTACAAGCCCTTTCCAATCCCTTAGTTAACCATGGTTTCTTATTCTTTTTAAAATCTTGTCTATATTCTTTCACAGGACAATGTCTGTTGTACAATGTCAGGAATATGTCTAGGAAAGCATTATATGATTCATTAACATCATCTACATAAACTTCATGCCAGTCATAATTTATTAATTCCTCCTTTAAGGCCATAATTGCTTCTGGTGACTTTGTTCTTACCAAACAAGGTTTTTGCTTATAGTTGGTTAAAGATAATTTGTTGTTCATTTCCAGTTCTATAAAAACTGGCAAATGATCACTTATGTCAGTCAGAAATAAACCACTCCTTATTTCACCATCAATAATGTTTGTAAAAATATTATCAATCAATGTTGCGCTTTCCAATGTGATTCTACTTGGTTTTGTAATTACAGGGTGAAAACTCAAACTGAACATAGTGTTTACAAATTCTGCTGTTTTTGCATGTTCATTCCATTTCAGTAGATCAATGTTAAAGTCACCACAAACCAAAATCACCTTATCACATTTTTTTTCATATAAATTAGTAATCTCCTTATTGAATTTCTCAATACATGACCCTGGTGTCCTGTAAATACAACTAAGAAATATGTTTTTGTGTTTTCCATCTTAATTTCAACCGTTACACATTCCATCAGATTGTCTATAGCAATTGTCAAATCACCATTTATCTTACATTTCAAATCATTTAACACAAATAGGGCCACGCCCCCTCCTCTTTTATTGGCTCTGTTTTGCCAAAACATCTCATATCCTTCTAACTCATCTAGTAACTCTTTCTCATCACTCAGCCAAGTCTCTGAAATTGCTATTACACTAAATTTATGCTGTAATTTTTGCAAATAATCTTTAATTTTATCAAGATTGCTATATAGACTCCTGCTATTAAGTGAATCACCGAAAAACCCTTAATTTTAGACTTATACTTGTCTTCTGAATAATATTCACATGTTGTTTTAATGCTGTGGTAGAAGTGGGTCTCTGGGTCAATATCATTCTCTAAGACATAGGGTTTGTGATCTTGAAAGTCAAAAGACTTAAATTCAGTGTATTCACACATTCTCATATTTCAGTCCTCAACAGAATCTGACCTCATAGCTCCATCACAACAAAATCTGATATGACATATCTCCACTGGTCCACCTCTGTACTTTGTTCTTCATCTTCATTTATACTGATCAAGCTCAGTTATGTCTCTAATAACAATAACTTTGGCCCGTTCAGGAGTACCATTCAGTCTTATCATTACCTTACAGTTTCTTACCCATGTGTCTTGGATTTTTTTTCCTTTTTCAAGATTCTTGCTTGTCTTGCAATTGCAGCATTTCTCTTTGTTAAATTTTCGTTTATGTACACCCCTGTGCCCTTAAGTTTTTTTGCATGCTTGAGCACTTCAATCTTCTGTTTTCTGCTCACCAAACGAATAATAATGTTTGGCCTCTTGCTCTGTTTTTGGGGTAAGGTGTGACAGACAGCTATATCTTTACGGTGTAAAGGAATGTCTTTGCTGTTTAAAAACTTAATAACTTGTTCCTCCAGAGAGTATAATTCAGTGTTTGATGCATCCTCACCGTTCTTGTCACCGGCTGTGATGCTTGCATAAGTGCGATGGTTAGTCTTTAGTCCTGTTATCATTAGCTCATCCATCCTTATGCTCTGCTCCAGATCTTCAACTCTTCTTTCCAGTTCGTCTATTTTCTTGTCTTTTTCCCTAATCACCGCCTTCAATTTCCGCATTTCCTCAATTAAATCCAGTAGTCCCGTCTGTTGTTTTGCCACCTTGCTTAGCTCCTCAGACATAAAGTTCAAAGACTTCTTCACTTCTTCCATGTCTTCTGCAAGCTTTTTCGTTGCCATGTCTCCTGTCTTAGCTTGGCTCCTGGCCTAGCCTGGTAGCTTACCGCTGGTAGTGGTGGCTCCTGGCCCGGTAGCTAGCCGCTGGTGGTGGTGGCTCCTGGCCTGTTAGCTGGCCTCTGGTGGTGGTGGCTCCTGGCCCGTTAGCTAGCCGCTGGTAGTGGTGGCTCCTGGCCTGGTAGCTTACCGCTGGTGGTGGTGGCTCCTGGCCTGGTAGCTGGCCTCTGGTGGTGGTGGCTCCTGGCCTGGTAGCTGGCCTCTGGTGGTGGTGGCTCCTGGCCCATTAGCTAGCCGCTGTGGTGATGGCTCCTGGCCTGGTAGCTTACCGCTGGTGGTAATGGCTCCTGGCCTGGTAGCTGGCCTCTGGTGGTGGTGGCTCCTGGCCTGGTAGCTGGCCTCTGGTGGTGGTGGCTCCTGGCCCGTTAGCTAGCCGCTGGTGGTGGTGGCTCCTGGCCTGGTAGCTTACCGCTGGTGGTGGTGGCTCCTGGCCTGGTAGCTTACCGCTGGTGGTGGTGGCTCCTGGCCTGGTAGCTAGTTAAGTTAAGCTAGTTAAGCCGGACCTGGAGAAGGTTTCCTGTTCCATCTGTCTGGATCTACTGAAGGACCCTGTGACTGTTCCCTGTGGACACAACTACTGCATGAACTGTATTCAAAGACACTGGGATACAGAGGATGGTAAGAAGAGCTACAGCTGCCCTCAGTGCAGACAGACCTTCAGACCGAGGCCTGTCCTCCAGACGAACGCCATGTTAGCAGATTTAGTGGAGGACATGAAGAAGACTGATGTCCAAGCTGCTGCTGCTGATCCTGGACCTGATAATGTGCCCTGTGATTTGTGCTCTGACAGAAAGCGAAAGGCGTCCAAGTCGTGTCTGCAGTGTCTGGTCTCCTACTGTGACCAACACCTCCAGCCTCATCATGATGTACCTCCGTTTAAGAGACACAAGCTGGTGGAGCCTTCGTCAAACCTCCAGGAGAATGTCTGTTCTCGTCATGATGAGCTGATGAAGATGTTCTGCCGCACTGATCAACAGTTAATCTGTTATCTCTGCTCTGTGGACGAACACAGAGGTCATGACATAGTGTCAGCTGAAGCAGAAAGGATTCAGAAACAGAAGGAAGTCGGTACGAATTTGAGAAAGGTCCAGCAGAAAATCGAAGCATTTGAGAAAGATAAAGAACTGCTTCAGAAGGAAGAGGCAGACATCAATGCCTCTGCTCATAAAGCTGTGACAGAAACTGTTAAGATGTCGACTGAACTAATCAGTCTGATCAAGCAAAAAACTGAAGATATGGAGAGGCAGATCAGACGACAGCAGAGAATTGCAGCAGGTCGGGTCAGGAGACTGCTGAACGAGGTAGAACAGCAGCTCAAGACCCTGAGGAGAACAAACATTGAGCTGGAGCTGCTCTCCCAAACACACAACTACAACGACATTCTGAAGAATTCCTCACAACCTCTACGACTCCCTGAACACTTCAACATATCCAGCCGCAATGTCCGTCCTCGGCATCGCTTTGACCCTGTGTCTACAGCTGTGTCAAGGCTCCGAGACGAACTAAAGGACGAACTTATCACGGAATGGAAAAAAATCTCATCAACAGTGACTGATGTGGACGTTTTACTGCCGCAAAACCCCAAGACCAGCGAGGAGTTCTCACATTACTCAGTTCAGCTCAGTCTGGATCCGAACACAGTGAGTTCACGAATGATACTCTCCGAAGGAAACCAGAAAGTGACATGTGTGAGGGAGGAACAGTTATATCCTCCTCAGCCTGGCAGATTTATGTCTAGTGTTCAGGTTCTGAGTTTAACTCCTCTGTCTGGACGCTGTTACTGGGAGGTGGAGTGGAGTGGACAAGGGGTCTCAGTGGCAGTCGCATATAAAACTATTTCCAGAACAGGAGATCGAAGTAGATTTGGAGTTAATCTTAAGTCTTGGGTGTTACATTACAATAATAACATGTACACATTCACACATAACAGTCAAAAAAAGCAGCTGTCAGGCCCTCAGTCCTCCAGAATCGGAGTGTTTGTAGATCGCAGAGCAGGTCTTCTGATATTCTACAGTGTCTCTGACACCCCAACTCTGATCCACAGAGTCCACACCCCATTCACCGAGCCGCTCTATGCCGGATTGGGCCTGTGTTATTTTAACACTTCAGCAAAGTTGTGTACATACAAGGGCAGACAGGAGGAGCAGCCCCCCCAAATGTAGAGCTGCAGCCATCCAATATTTTTGTTATCGAGTAAATTATCAATTATTTACTTGAGTTCGATTACACGATTATTTGGATAGGTGAAAAAAATTGTAAAAATGTGAAAAAGAAATGTGTGAAAATGACAAACAGCTTGTCCTTTATTCCAGAACCAACTGAAACAACAACCACAAAAAGTAGAAAAGTAAAACCACAAACCCACTTCAATATCCACACTACTAAGAAAGAGACCAGGGTCCAGTCCTAATTCACCCCTTACCCCTATCCCTCTGTTTTGCGCGTTCACTTGAAGGGGTAGGGGAGTCCCAGTTCTCAATGAGTCGAAGGGGAGGGGCTAAGGGGGAGGGCCGTTTGACCCTCCAAATGCAGATTTTTCAGGACCACACCACAAACAGAGGGGTAGCAGAAATCTGCCATAATTCCAATCATGGGTCAGATGGAGGTAAACACAGCAAAAAAAGAGCAGCAGTGACCAAAGAAACACACAAATGGACAGATTTTCTTCAGAAACAACTTAATCATGTGATCGTCCGTTTAATGCCATTTCAGTGTGTTACAGATCGCATTTTGCAGGTTGCCGTTGATAGACGCAAAAAGATGAACAAAGCCCCTGGAACAGAGACGTTCCAGCTGCTGACGGCATGGGGAATTCTGTCGGAAACAAAATTGTGGCATCTGTTTATCGTGACATGGATGACTGATGATGATGTAACAGGTCTGGAAGGGTTGGACCATTTCAGACAGGAATGTTTCAGTCACTACACCTTACAACTCCGTTTCAAGTAGTGCCAAGTGCAAGGGCCAAGTGGGAGGGGTAAGGGGGAGGGGCCAAGGGGTGAATTGGGATTGGGCCCACGTCATCGCCCGGCATTCCAACACCAGTCTGTCTGAACCTTCTCCAGACCCATTACCGTCTCCATCAGTGTTTTCATTCTGTTCATGCATCAGCCTGTGGAATATTTGTGGCTCCAGTGACACACAGCCTCCTCACATCCCAATATTAGACAAGTATATGAAAATTATTGTTACAATTAGTAATCAATGACTGGGAAAGTTAGCATTTGGATTATGTTTAAAAAATGACTAGAAATAGTTAAAAATAAGAAGCTGGAAGACGGACACAGAATGCTGTAGACCAGGGGTGTCAAACTCATTTTAGTTCAGTTCCACATTCAGCTAAATTTGATCTGCAGTGGGCCGAACCAGTAAAATAACAACAGAATAATAGATAAATAATGTCAACTCCAAACTTTTCTTTGTATTTTACAGTGAAAAAAGTAAAATTAAACAATGAAAATGTTTACATCTACAAACTGTCCTGTCAAACAATGTGAATAACTTCAACAAACTGGAAGAATAAGTGTAATTTTAACAATATTCTGCCTCAGTTTATCATTTCCACATGTTCATTATAATGTACAGATCACAGTGGATCTACAAATACACAAAACATTTAGTATCGGGCAGAATATTGTTAAAATTGCACTTATTTTTCTTAAGACATTTCAGGTTTTTCACATTTGTTCAGATTATTCACATTTTTTGTGAAATTATACTTTGTTTTGGTGTAAATACATGAAAATATTTACATTTACAAAGACAAAAATGTGGAGTTGTGAGTATTTATAGATTATTATGATAGAATTTGACTGGTCTGACCCACAGGAGACTGAATTGGTCTGCATGTGGAGCCTGAACTAAAATGATTGTTAATATCTTAATATCTATTTTTGCATTTCATAAATTCATCCCAAGGGCCGGACTGGACCCTTTGGCGGGCTGGATTTGGCCCCCGGGCCGCATGTTTGACACCTGTGCTGTAGACAAACAAAAATGTCTGAACACATGTAAAATATTTTATTGGTATCAACTTAGTTTGACTGTAACTCCAGAACAACTCTGATTCATATTTTCATGTAATTTCTGTCATTTTTTTTTAATGTATGTTTTGCGTTTTGAACTTTACTCTGTTAAAAACTGTCTGTAAGGGAAAGAAAACTTCATGAAATGCAGATAAAGAAGCAGCTCGACTGCTCACATTTCACTGTTTTTTTTCCCATCATATGTTTATAAGATGAGTTCAATGACTGTCTGTTTATATTGGGAGTGTATTAAGTTTGAAAATCAGTCAATAAACACCATCAAGTGATGTTCAACTCATGAACAAAGTATGTGTTTTTTGTGGTATGTGGGTGGAGTCATGCCTGAACAGAGCGTCAGTAAGACTCAAGATGAAACCAACAACAATAATAGAGTAGAGGTGTTAGAAAATATCAGTTCTGCAATATATCGCGATATTTCATTTCACAATACTGTATCGATATTAAAAAGTACTGTATCGATATTTTTAGGTATTGAATTCAAATGCAGATATTGTGGAGGCTCATTTTTGTTTTTCTTTATTGTTTATATCTTATTTATTATTATTCGACGCTGTTTTATTAACCCTTTCATGCATGAATTATGAGAACCTTAATGGGTCAAAACACAGTCATGTCCCATCAGAGAGTGAATTTTAATTGATTGCCATTCCAACATTTATTTCAACATGAAGTAGCTCCTTGTTTTGGATAATCCCTTATGGTCCAACTAAAGCAAAAATGAATTTAAAAATAAAAATGTGGGTCAAATTGTCTCTAAAATGTCCCTTCAGTGAGATTTTGAATACCGTTTTTTGACCCTAATCAAGTTATTTTTCCGGAGTGTTTTTATTCCTCTTTAGACCTGAAAAAACACTATGAAAACATTTTTATGAACCTGTTTTTCATGGAGTTGCAAAAAATATTCACTCAGCTGGATATCATGCATTTAATTTTTGAAGCAAAGAAACATGTATTTACTGAGACACTGTGTGAAAAGTATGAAATAATTTTTTTTAATGCTGCTAATCTAATGTTTTGTCACATTTTAACATACTCTAATATTAGTTATTCACTGTATGGAGATAATATGCAAAAAAACCAACTTTTTGTTTAAGAAAAATGGTTAATTACCTCTGCCAAGGAGGTTATGTTTTTGCCAGGGTTTGTTTGTTTGTTTGTTTGTCTGTCCGTTAGTGTGCAACATAACTCAAAAAGTTATGGACAGATTTTGATGAAATTTTCAGGGTTTGTTGGAAATGGGATAAGGAAGAAATGATTAAATTTTGGTGGTGATCGGGGGTGGGGGGGCTGATCAGTAGCCCCCCCGTGGGCCCCCCCACCCCCGATTACCACCAAAATTTAATCATTTCTTCCTTATCCCATTTCCAACAAACCCTGAAAATTTCATCCAAATCTGTCCATAACTTTTTGAGTTATGTTGCACACTAACGGACAGACAAACAAACAAACAAACAAACAAACAAACAAACCCTGGCAAAAACATAACCTCCTTGGCAGAGGTAACAATAACAAGCAATTGATTTGCACTCAAACATGTTAGTGCATATCAGATTTATCAAGAACAGCAAAGTTACAGTAATCGTATGAATTACAATATATGGGATGATGCATAGGTGTCCACTGTGTTGGCTGATATGGAACTAAAACAATAAAATCCATGAATATACAAGAGAACAGCTGGAGAAGAACTGTCCACTGGAGTGACCACTATCCATGAAAGGGTTAAATAATGGTTATTTGAAGCATCCTAAAAGCACTTTTTACTGTCTGAGAGGCAGATGGGAGTTCCTTTGTTTGGGATTGCACAAAAATAATGTTCTAATGTTAGATATGAACGACTGGAAAATGAACATTTGAGCAGGATCTTAATCTGTAAAGTCTATAAACCATAATTTAAGTTTGAACACAAAATTTTGTGATATAGTATTAGATCCTGTTGGGATCAAATAAAAATGTGTTTAGTATTTGTGCAGATTTCTGGTGTAATTCACAATTCTTCAAGGAAATAATCATTTAAGAAAAAAAAGAAACAAACAAAAAATTGCCTTTTTAACAGTATCTTGATATATCGTGATATATTGTATCGTGATCCTAGTATTGTGATTTGTATCGTATCGCCAGATTCTTGCCGATACACAGCCCTATAATAGAGAAGGGTTTCACAGAAACTTGACTGAACACCGGGTTTATTCTGAGGCGGTGGGCCAAGTCGTTCCATCTTGTTCTGTTCATGAGTTGATCGATACCTCTTTGCTGTGAAGCTGAGTTTCTAAAAACAAATTACTAACCTAAATTGAATAACCTTAGTGGTCGTTTCCCAGATGACCGTTTGCTCCGTAAAGAATAATGATATGCATTTTGTTTTACGGGCAGATTAAAAAAACTGTGTTGAGATAAGATCCAGTCAGAATTTATGTTGATACTAGGGATGTAACGATTACCGGTATAACGATAAACCGCGGTAAAATTGCCAACGGTTAGTATTACTGTTTAAAATCTAATTATCATGATAACTGTGTTTGATTACCGCACTTTTAGGGGAAAAAACGCTGATGTAAAGCTATACTTTTCTGTCAAATATTAGAGTATAGTTTTAATTTATTACAATTTAGATTTTCTACACCTAATATTTGCAACCAATATTTACTTTTAAAGTCTTTGAAAAGGTTCATTAAGCATCTTTGTGTTATTTATGCAATAAATTATATAGACTTTTCAAATTGGATTTTATATTTTTTTTGTGTTTTCTGGCCTTTCTGCCAACAGTAAGTACATTATGCCTATTATTTATTTATTTTTCAAAATACAACTTGGTTAAATTATTTCAGCGTGTATAAGTACTTTTTGTTAAGTACATTTTGAGCACAATTTCAACAATACCGTGATAAAAATGATAACCGTGATAATTTTGGTCAAAATAACAGTGATATGAAATTTTCATATCGTTACATCCCTAGTTGATACCTTGTTTAATTGTTTTGGTCGATTGCATCGTTCGTTGAAAGTATCATTTCAGAGCCAGAGCCACTCATCCTCCTGAGACTATGTCCAGTTATGTTTTGCTTTGTAATTACTTCATATGCATTGAATATGTGCAAATTGTTGTAGTTATGTTTACAGTCTACAAAGGCTGTGAGCTGGTGATGGTGGGATGAAGCCTTGTGAATATGTGGAATCCTTCTGACCAGACAAACCCCATTTAACAGCTCCTTTAGGAATACTGACATCTGCTGGTACTGTATGTTCAGATCTCTTAGTATATTTATTCAAGTAATGAGTGGGGACCAAGGTTCAAATAGTTTTGGATTTTTCATTCTAGTTTAGTTTGATTTAGTTTTGACTTTTTTTTCTCTAATTCAGTTAGTTTTAATTCGTTTTTAGAGCAGGTTTGCTAGTTTTATTAGTTTTCTTTTTTTTTTGCAGATGCTTAGTTTTAGTTTAGTTTTAGTATTAATTTTAGTTTTGTCATATCTTTTCTCTTCTTCTCTGTTGTCGTATTCAAATAAATCCCAGACAGGACTCTGCTGCTTTAGTCTCCGTGTTTCCAGGTAGAGTGGGGACCAGAAGACGACTGGAAACCACAAGTGAACACAAGTGACGGACCGTGAAGAGTCGTATGGTGACGCTAGCTAAAATTGCTAGAGCGAAATAAATCGATTTCGTATCAATCCGACATTGACAAAGACAAAAACGAAGGAAATTTTATCCATAATTTTTATCCGTTTTAGTTTCATAAACACACAATACAGTTTCAGTTAGTTATCATTTTTGATCTTTTAATTATAGTTTTTATTTATTTCAGATAACGAAAATGTTTTTTCAATTCTAGTTTTCATCATTTCGTTAGTTTTCGTTAACGATAACCTTGGTGAGGACAGCTCAAAGACTCCTGTGTTTTTATACTTATGGTAATAACAATAATCGGTGTAGAGGTCACATGACTTGTAGAATTAACAGTAAAGTCTACTGGACAATCAGAGAATATTTCAGTGTATTAAAGTTATTATTACTTGGAATACAGTATGAATTCCGAGTCAGTCGTGCTTCTGTTTGGGGTGATTACCGCCTGCAGGGGGAGCTCTATCCTCGGAGTCCCGGTTTCTCGGTGGGGGTGGGCAGGTGGCCGTGCTGCGGTATCGGGGGCAGCGGGGGCGGAGGGGACCAGCTGGGAGGCTGGATGTAGCCTCCTTGGCGGGACAGGATCCTGATCTCTCTCCGGAGGGCCTGGGCCTGATGGGACTGACTGTCCACCAAGGCCTGGAGCCTCTGAACGGCCTCCTGGTCTTCACGCCTCCTGTGGTCGTCAAACTGCCCCCCCTGAACGCACAAAAACCCACATCAGACCCAAACACATGCAGCACGTGTCAGTGACTCATCAGTCGCATCAGTCAGGTACCGTTTTCTTCTGTCGGGCGTCGAGTTTCTTCTCCAGGTCTCGGTTGTTCTCCAGGAGGCCGATCATGGTCTGCATCTGCTCGGTGGTGGTCCTCGTCTCCTCGTCCAGAACCTCCTGAGCTTCACAAACCTTCAGCTGCATTAGAGAACAGTCACAACACTGAGCTCCTCCTGCTGTCTGCAGATGGATCCTCCTGCTCTACGACTCACACCCAAATATTCGACTGGTTACTGCCTCGCATTGGTCTGACACCTTCACTTCCTGTTAGACTTTTCATGCACTTCCTGTTTAGTGAAAACCACACGTGTGAATAGGGTATTTGGACAAATTGTGATGATCTGAGGAATGAAGTTTTTCTTAAAAAAAAAAAGTGTTTCTAAAGTTCAAACAAACTTAATATAAACCGGTTGAAATGATGCTTTTTCTGGCTGCTATGGATGGGTGGATAGACAGGTGGGTGGATGGATGGATGGATGGATGGATGGATGGATGGATGGGTGGACGGTAACTGGATCAGTAATGCACCTTAGAACCAGACGCCACCATGGCCTACAGACTTTCTTTTTTCTATCTCTCCATTCCCTCTATCTCCAGTCCAGACTTTCTTTTTTCTATCTCTCCATTCCCTCTATCTCCAGTCCAGACTTTCTTTTTTCCATCTCTCCATTCCCTCTATCTCCAGTCCAGACTTTCTTTTTTCCATCTCTCCATTCCCTCTATCTCCAGTCCAGACTTTCTTTTTTCTATCTCTCCATTCCCTCTATCTCCAGTCCAGACTTTCTTTTTTCTATCTCTCCATTCCCTCTATCTCCAGTCCAGACTTTCTTTTTTCTATCTCTCCATTCCCTCTATCTCCAGTCCAGACTTTCTTTTTTCTATCTCTCCATTCCCTCTATCTCCAGTCCACTGCTGCTCTTACGTCCCACTGTTGGATTTCCGTGGCGTGCTGGGCCTCCTTCAGCAGTTTCTCCTGTTTCAGCTCCTCCATCCTCCTGTTCCCTGACAGCGTCTGCAGAGCCTCCACATCCACCTGCCTCCCAAACTTCATCACCATCAGTTCACTGCACTGTGTCTGCAGCTCTAAAAACAACACACACACACACACACAGATGGGTTCAGTCCAGGTCCAGGCCTTGGATCTAAGACCGAGCCTGGACTGATGATGGAGGTCTGATGGAGGTCTGATGGAAGTCTGTGGAGGTCTGGAGGTCTGATGGAGGTCTGATGGAAGTCTGTGGAGGTCTGGAGGTCTGATGGAGGTCTGGAGGTCTGATGGAGGTCTGATGGAGGTCTGATGGAGGTCTGTGTCTGAACCTACTCCAACAGAATCTACTCTATTCTAATCTAACATCTGTAACATTAACCACACACACCACCCAACACACACCTTCTGAAAACATACAACCCAAAAACACACAATCCGAAAACACACGACTTGAAAACACACTACCCAAACACACCACTCAACACACACCATCCAAAAACACACCACCCAAACACACACCACCCAACACACACCACCCAAACACACACCACCCAAAAACACACCACCTAACATACACCACCCAAACACACACCACCCAACACACACCACTGAAAACACACTGCCCAACACACACCGCCCAACACACACCGCCCAACACACACCACCCAAACACACACCATCCAAAAACACACCACCCTACACACACCATCCAAAAACACACCATCCAAACACACACCACCCAAAAACCCACCACCTAAACACACACCAGCCAAAACAGCTCCTCTGGAGTGTGGGGTGCCTCAGGGCTCCATGGTGGGCCCAGTTCTTTTTATCTTACGTTACCACTAGGGTCCATCCTGAGCAGTCGTGCCATCTCTTCCACTGTTTTGCAGACGACCTCCACATCTATCTCCCCCTGAAGCCTGATCCAGGTTTTAACTCTCTGCACGTCGTTAAAACGTGGATGGGCTTACATTTCCTACGTCTGAATGATGGTAAGACGGAGTTTGTTTTATTTGGTCCTCCTTTTGATTTAGCAGCTGACAGTGCAGTGGGCTCCCTGGGTTCTTTTTTTTCAACTATTTTTATTGATAACACTGCCACAGAAAAGCACATATTCCAGTTGTTACCTCCACCAAGGAGGTTATGTTTTTGCTGGCGTTGGTTTGTCTGTCTGTCTGTCTGTGTGCAAGATAACTCAAAAAGTCGGATTTGGATGAAAATTTCAGGAAATGTTGATTCTGGCACAAGGAACAAATGATTAAATTTTGGTGGTGATCGGGGGTGGGGGGGCCACGGGGGCCCACTGATCTGCCTTGGTGGAGGTCTGTGCTCTCCAAGTGCTTTTCTAATTACATTTGTTTTTTGTTTTTTTACATTCTGCTGGATCACAGGTGTCAAACATGCGGCCCGGGGTCCAAATCTGGCCCCCCAAAGGGTCCAATCTGGCCCGTAGGATGGATTTGTGAAATACAAAAATTACACTGAAGATATCAACAATCAAGGATGTCAAAATGATTTAAAATCAGATTCCACATACAGACCAATTAGATCTCAAGTGGGTCAGACCAGTAAAATGCTATCATATTAAACATATCAATAATGAAAACAGCAAAATGTCTCTTTTTTGTTTTTTAGCATAAAACAGTAAAATTACATGAAAATGTTTATCTAAAACTATTCTTTTACAAAAAATGTGAATAACCCAAAATTTCTTCAGATAAGTAAATGCAATTTTACCAATATTCTGCCTGTGATTAAATGTTTCATGTATTTGTAATTGTAAATGTAAGTTGTCACGCACATGTGTAAATGATAAACTAATAATCTGAGGCATAATATTATTAAAATTCCACTTGTTTTCTTAAGATGTTTCCAGTTGTTCATGTTATTCAGATTTTTGTAGATGTACTGTAAACATTATCATGATTTAATTGTATTTTTTTCACTGTTATTATTTTACAGGTCCGGCCCACTTGAAACCATATTGGGCAGAATGTGGAACTGAACTAAAATGAGTCTGACAGCCCTGTGCTCGATCATAAAACAAAGACAACTATGACAATGTAGAAGAAACAACATTGACTTTTCCCGGCCCAGATGCACAGGTTGACAGACTTTACGAGTTTTCCACCTTCACCTAACCCCATTCCTCGTCGATCCGCAGACGGAGTGTTTTGGAGCCTCTTTGGTGTTTTCTTCGACGGTGCTTTTAAATTGGACAAACAGGTTTCTTCTGTCGTTAAGACCAGCTTTTCTCAGCTGTGTCATTTATCAAAGGTGGAGCTGCACCTGCCCATAAGCCAGTTCCAGCATGTTCTTCATAGATTTATCACATCTGACTGCACTATTGTAATGCGCTCTATTATGGGATGGACCGGTCCTTTGTTCAGCAGCTGCAGATGGTCCAGAATGGTTTTACATTGGAACCTGCCTGAAGGCTGAAGGTGACAGGTTCTGTTGTGGTTCTACAACTGTCACATGTTCCCAGTCCACTGAACATTTTAAATGTCTTTTACAGACACACCTGTCGTCACTGGCTTTGACACAAGGGTGGGACTTTCATTTGTTTTATCTTCTGGTTGTATTTTTTAGAGACTGTTTATGCTATTATTATCTATTATCGGTTTTATCACTTTTAGTGTCTTCTATCGTCTATATCTATATATTTTTACTAGTTTTATCATATTTGTATTTTGACCTATATTCTTGTACAGCACTATGGACACTTTGCATTGTTGTAAATGTACTATAAAAAGAAAAACTTGACCTTGACACACACCACCTAATGCACCATCCAATGCGCCATCTAACACACCACCCGACACACACCACCTTTATTTAACAACCTTTATTTAATCCTGGTTAAATAAAGGTTAAATAAAAAAAAAAAAACACCCAACACACCACTTGACACACCACCCAACACACACAATCCTGACACACACCACCCGACACACACCACCCAACACCTGACACACACCACCCGACATACACCATCCGACATACACCAGCCCACACACACCCCCCACCACCCGACACACACCCCAGGCTGGGCTGAGTCCTCACCCTGGACCTTGGCCTCCTTCTCTCTGTGGTCGTGGCTGAGCTTCATTTGCTGCTGCCAGGCCTGACGTAGCCTTTCTCTCTGCTGGGTTTTCTCCACCTGCAGCTGCTTGATGCGCTCCTGCAGCCGGTTCAGCTCCTTCCGGTCCAGAACCAGCACCTCGCTCAGGTCGTCCGGTACCGAGCCGTTAATCACATACTCAACCTGAGAGAAGATGCAGGAAATAGACAGAGCCCGTCATAAAGCCAAGGATTCAGCGTCCAGATCCCAGTAAACATCAGCTGTGGTCTGAACACAGTCGAATAGCCCGGGGTTAAAGTTTATGTTCACAACTAAAGTTAAGATGAGTTCATTTGAGTAAAAAAAAAAGATCTTGTTTGATAAAATGTTTTGACAAAATTTAAATTATTAGTAAAAACAATGAATGTGGATGCGGTTAGGACCTAGTAAATCTAAATGACTGTTAGCTGGTTGTGACATGTAGCTACATCCTATCACCAGTATTTAAAAAAAAAAAGTTGTATTTGTCTTTGGTTTTACTACTTACAGAACAGAATGTTCCATCATCTCCTGTTGTTCTTGAGTAAAGAATGATAAAAGTATGGAGCTGATGAAATACAGGATTAGCTGAGTTTTCTGTATCAGCAGGCTAACTGTTAGCTCACTAGCCAGTGTTAGCAGCCTTAGCTTAATGAATTTGTCACTTCTTAAAAAAATAAATAAATTAAAAAAATCTGTATTTGTTTCATTCAAAAATTAAATTTCATGATTCACCATTAAAACCAAAGACAACATTAATTCTTTCATTTTCAGAATAAATGCCCATGAGAACAAATCAGAAACCAGATGTGTGTGTATAAATGTGTCACCTTTTTTCTTCTTATTTATTTTTAAATAAATAAATAAATAAATGTGCCACCTTTATTTTAATGGTTACAAAGTATTAAAAATAAAAAGTATTAAGTGTATCCATCCATATATATATATATATATATATATATATATATATATATACTGACAGTCAATGAAAACGTCCAGGTCAATAATTTATTATACTTTGCAATGAAGAGTTTGGGAAGTGTTTGATTTGAAATGTTTCAGTTGAATAGTGTGCACAGAATTCATTAATGAGTCTTACACTTTCCAAACATTTTTCACTAAGCTTCAGTGAGTGGTCCTTAAGAATAGGGTCAAAGTGCTGTTTTGGAGAAAAATGAACATTTGTACACCGTTTAAAGGATGGGTTGTGAAGCCTTTATAAAGGCCAGCAAAAGGCCTAAATTTTTATTCCTTACGTCCTAGATGCCACGGTTAAATCCAGATGAACGATGGCGAGCCCTCGGCATGGTGCAAGCCGGCCTGAGTTATTCAGAAGTTGGGCGTAGATTGAACTGTTCTCATCAAACCATCTGACGTCTTGTTCAATGACATGGTGAAACTGGCTCTGTGGCAGACAGACCACATCCTGGGTGTGAAAGAGTAACGACTCCGGATCAGGATCATTACATCCGGAATCAATACTTATGGGATTGATTCCGTACAGCAAGCTGCACTGCTAGGGAGACACCAGGGAGACCCAACCCTTGAATCAGCAGCCCTACTGTCAGACGTCACCTTCGAGAAGGAAACCTCCATGCACGGAGACCTTTAAGGGGTAATGTTATGACTCCTCAGCGCTATCAGAATCTCCTACAGTGGTGCCAGCAACACCTGAGATGGACACAACGTCAGTGGGGAGCTATTCTCGCCACAGATGAAAGCAGATTTTGTGTCGACCACGCCGATGGACGGGAAAGAGTTTGGCGCGGACGTGGCGAACGCTACGCTCCGTGCTGCATCCATCAAAGTGAATCGCTGGGGTGGGCCAGGCATCATGGTGTGGGCCGGCATATCCCTGCACTACAAGACCCCTTTAGTGGTTGTTGAAGGGACACTGACAGCTACAGTGCTACATCCGGGATATTCTGTGGCCCCATGTTGTGCCCTTCCTCCAGCAGCATCAGGATGTGGACATTTTCCAACAGGATAATGCACGTCCACATGCTGCCCGTGCCACTAGAGGGTTCCTGGAAGGTCAGAACGTCGAAACCCTGCCACGGCCTGCGTATTCACTGGATCTCAATCCCATTGAACACATATGGGATCACCTTGGTGTACAGAGTCGTACCTTGGTGTAAATGTCACCTGGACGTTTTCATCGACTGTCAGTATATATATACAGGGTGGGGAAGCAAAATGTACAATGAACATTTAGTTGTTTTTTCTCAGCAGACACTACGTCAGTTGTTTTGAACCCAGACAGATACTGATGTCATAATCATACCTAACACTATTATCCATACCTTTTCACAAACTTTTGCCCATATGAGTAATCAGGAAAGCAAACGTCAAAGAGTGTGTGATTTGCTGAATGCACTCGTCACACCAAAGGAGAATTGCAAAATAGTTGGAGTGTCCATAAAGACTGTTTATAATGGAAAGAAGAGAATGACTATGAGCAAAACTATTACCAGAAAGTCTGGAAGATACTATTAAAGAAGAATGGGAGAAGTTGTCACCCCAATATTTGAGGAACACTTGCACAAGTTTCAGGAAGCGTGTGAAGGCAGTTATTAAGAAAGAAGGAGGACACATAGAATAAAAACATTTTCTATTATGGACATTTTCTTGTGGCAAATAA
>NW_021941747.1:30000-56517 GCF_902148855.1 Sphaeramia orbicularis
CTTGCGTCAGAAACTCCTCAAACTTGTTGTCTTGGCCGAGCGAGGCGTGGAAGTCGTCCGCCAGCGCTTTAATTTTGTCCTGCAGCTTGGAGATGAGTTTGTGCTTGGACTGAAGGTGTTCCTTATATTCCCCCAGTTTAGACTGACAGGAAACAGAAGGAAACAAAGAACAACAGTTTAGACTGACAGGAAACAGAAGGAAACAAAGAACAGTAGTTTAGACTGACAGGAAACAGAAGGAAACAAAGAACAACAGTTTAGACTGACAGGAAACAGAAGGAAACAAAGAACAACAGTTTAGACTGACAGGAAACAGAAGGAAACAAAGAACAGTAGTTTAGACTGACAGGAAACAGAAGGAAACAAAGAACAGTAGTTTAGACTGACAGGAAACAGAAGGAAACAAAGAACAGTAGTTTAGACTGACAGGAAACAGAAGGAAACAAAGAACGACAGTTTAGACTGACAGGAAACAGAAGGAAACAAAGAACGACAGTTTAGACTGACAGGAAACAGAAGGAAACAAAGAACAACAGTTTAGACTGACAGGAAACAGAAGGAAACAAAGAACAACAGTTTAGACTGACAGGAAACAGAAGGAACAAAGAACAACAGTTTAGACTGACAGGAAACAGAAGGAAACAAAGAACAGTAGTTTAGACTGACAGGAAACAGAAGGAAACAAAGAACAGTAGTTTAGACTGACAGGAAACAGAAGGAAACAAAGAACAGTAGTTTAGACTGACAGGAAACAGAAGGAAACAAAGAACAGTAGTTTAGACTGACAGGAAACAGAAGGAAACAAAGAACGACAGTTTAGACTGACAGGAAACAGAAGGAAACAAAGAACAGTAGTTTAGACTGACAGGAAACAGAAGGAAACAAAGAACAGTAGTTTAGACTGACAGGAAACAGAAGGAAACAAAGAACGACAGTTTAGACTGACAGGAAACAGAAGGAAACAAAGAACAGTAGTTTAGACTGACAGGAAACAGAAGGAAACAAAGAACAGTAGTTTAGACTGACAGGAAACAGAAGGAAACAAAGAACGACAGTTTAGACTGACAGGAAACAGAAGGAAACAAAGAACGACAGTTTAGACTGACAGGAAACAGAAGGAAACAAAGAACGACAGTTTAGACTGACAGGAAACAGAAGGAAACAAAGAACGACAGTTTAGACTGACAGGAAACAGAAGGAAACAAAGAACAACAGTTTAGACTGACAGGAAACAGAAGGAAACAAAGAACGACAGTTTAGACTGACAGGAAACAGAAGGAAACAAAGAACGACAGTTTAGACTGACAGGAAACAGAAGGAAACAAAGAATTACAGCAGCAGCAGGTGTTTACTGTCATATCTGGTAACGGACCACTGTTAGATAGTGAGAGAGAGAGGAGAGAGAGAAAGAGAGAGAGACAGGGAGAGAGAGAGAGAAAGAGAGAGAGAGAGAGAGAGAGAGAGAAAGAGACAGAGAGAGAAAGAGAGACAGAGAGGACAGGGAGAGAGAGAGAGACAGAAAGACAGGGAGAGAGAGAGAGAGACAGAGAGAGAGGGAGAGAGAGAAGGAGAGAGAGACAGAGAGAGTGAGAGAGAGGGAGAGAGAGGGAGAGAGAGAGACAGAGAGAAACAGAGAGAGAGACAGAGAGAGAAAAACAGAGAGAGAGAAAAAGAGAGAGAGAGAGAGAGAGACAGAGAGAGAGAGAAACAGAGAGAGAGAGAGAGAGAGACAGAGAGAGAAAAACAGAGAGAGAGAGAGAAAAACAGAGAGAGAGACAGAGAGAGAGGGAGAGAGAGACACTGTCCATCACCTGTCCGTCACCTGTCCATCACCTGTCACCTGTCTGTCACCTGGCCACGCCCCTCTGTTCTATTTTTGGTCTGTGACTGGTCGTTCCTGGCTGTTCTTTTCAGAGTTCATCTATAAACACACCTTGATGCTGCTCTCCTCCCTGACACGTTGGCTGAACCTCTGGTTCAGGTCGTCCTCGGTCTTCTGGAAGTCCTGGAGGACCAGCAGGTCCTGGTAGAGGGTCAGCTGATGGAGGTCGGCCCGCTTCAGCTCCAGGTCCAGGCGGAGCTTGTGGTCCAGCAGCAGCATCAGCTGGGCGTCGAACAGACTGACTGACGTTTCCATCTGAGGACCAAAAACACAGACTCAGCAGCAGCTTGGTGTGACAGACCGAGTCCCAGACTGGACCCAAGACCCCAGACCTGGTCCAAAAGATGGACCGAGTCACAGACTGGACCTAAGACCCAGACCTGGTCCAGCAGATGGTCCTGTTCGTATTTCAGTCCCAGGTGGTTCTCCATCTGTAGCCCCGCCTCCAGCTCACTCAGCTCCACACCGTCCTCCACCACTGACTCCTCCCCCTCTGACTGACTCGTACTCTTCTCCTCCTCCTCCTCCTCCTCCTCCTCCTCTTCTTCCGTCCTTTCCTGTCCCTCCATCTCTTTGTCCAGATACTCCAACAAACTCGGACCTCCCTCCTGGTCCTGGTCCTGGTCTGAAGACCTGATGGTAAATAAAAGTGAATGTCCTGTGCTTTCATTTTATCAAACACTGCAAATGCTTTACATGTTTCAACTAAAATCACTTTTACTCATTTTTAAATTGAATTAGTTCATTGTCCTTTATAAACCATATGGACATAAATATTGGGACACATCATGTCTACAGCTGTCAGATGTCCTGTTCATGAGGATCTGAGATAAAAACATCAATATTTCCTAAAAGTTTAATGGTAGATTTTTCTTTCTCAGTCAGATGTGATGAAAGTAGATGGTTAGATGTGGAAGAAAATCATTATTTACAGTCAGAGCAGGAAAAATATGATAGACATTTAGAGGAAGAACATTTAAAATAAGAGTCATGGAAGAAAAACTCAATAAAGCTCAAGTCATAAAAAAAATAAAAAAAATTTAAAAAATAAAACAAAATAAAACTCGTAAAATGAACTAAACCTGAGGCCAAACTGAAGACACAGATGAAAGTAGAGCTGGCGTAAACGGCGCTGTCGTACCGTTTTCCACTCAGCTCTCGGTATCGCTGCAGCGTGCTCCGGTCGTAGTGAAGCCTCTTCTCTGGCGCCTCCTCTGGCAGCATGCGGGGTAGCTGGGGGGCGGGGTTCTGATCGTCAGCCGACAGACGCCGATGGACCCTCCGGAGCTGCCGAGCCTGCGCCCGGAGACGAGCCAGGAGGCGGAGCTTCGAGTCCCTCAAGGCCACAATCCGACAGTTCATGTCGGTCTGCGCCTCACGGACCTGGAACAACCAGAACCGGGACATGAGGGTTTACAGACCCAGCTGATCAGAGATGAATACAATGTCCTTTTATTTAGTTTTTTTATACAGGATTATATATGCACTATACTGTCAAAAGTATTGGGACATCTGCCTTTACACACACATGAACTTTAATGACCTCCCTTTCTAAATCTGTAAGGTTTAATACGCCGCCGCAGACAAAACTGACTAAAATGGTCATCAGTACAAAGGACAACGACCCAAACGATCCAAAAAATGAACAAATAAGAAACATGTTAAAAATAATGAGCGACATGACCAAAATAATCAGCTAAATAAAAAAAAAACATTATTTTACAACAAAGTGAACAAAAATAACAGAAAAGGAAAAATTTGTCAATGAATGAAAATAAAATGACTAAAATTATCAACAGAATGAATCAAAATGACTAAAATAATGGACAAAATTAATAAAAAAGAACAAAAACCCAAAAATGACCGAATGAGGGCCTGTCCCAGTCCTTTTGTCCACTCAGTGTATGGAACATGCCCGGCTCTCCGTGTTGTGCTCGGTACCTTTGCCTCCAGGTCCCTCATCTCCTCTGTCTTGGTCTGGACGTTCATCCTGCCCTGGCGTTTGGACACGGTGTCACGTCTGATGTCCTCCGTGGCTTCGAGGACGGCCTGAACGTCCAGCGGATCCTCGAAGTCGTCGTCCGGCTTCTCTGCATAACTGAGACGCCACAGATCTGACCATCAGAGACTCAAACAGAGGCTGGAGACTGCACACACTGAACACCACTGAACCCACAACAGACCCAGCACTGCTTCTGCGGCACTTCCCAAATGAAACCGTCTTTCTATTTAACATTCATTCATTCGTTCATTCAATCATTTATTTATTTATTACCTTTTATTATTATAGAATCCTCTGTATTTTGCATTAGTTCAATAAAAATCATGTATTTTCCCATATTTAATTCACTGATCACATACACTGTAAAACAAAAACAAAAAACTAAGAAAACGGTATTATTCCAGCAGCAGGGGTGCCGAAAAAATACTGTTGAATAACGGAAAATAACCATCTCATAAAATACGGTCATTTTCCATAATTAAAATACAGTTTTTTGTCCTAACTTTACATGAGATTTTGCATATTTTTGTCTTTTTAATGTTTAATAAAGAATATTTACATGTATTAAAACAATCAAATTACCTATATATATATATATATATATATATATATATATATATATATATATATATTTTTTTTTTTTTTTTAAATATATATATATATATTTTTTTTATATGAATAATTTTCAGTGAGACTCAGTTGTCCAATCCACAGATAAAAACTGTATTTGGACAGTTTATCAGTGCTTCTACATGTTATACATTCACAAAAATACATTTATTCTACATTTTTGTTGTGAAACCTCCTGTAATTCCTCCTACAACATGCCTGTTGGACCCTATTCCATCCAACCTCTTACAGTCTGTTGCCCCTACTATCACAGCACCAATCACACATGTGATTAATGCTTCACTGACTTCAGGAACATTTCCTACAGTATTTAAACAAGCGCAGGTAACACCACTACTCAAAAAACCTTCCCTCACCCCCACTCAAGTGGAGAATTATCGACCAGTGTCACTCCTCCCATACCTTTCTAAGACCATCGAAAGGGCTGTTTTCAAACAGGTCACAGAATTTCTCTCCCAAAATAACCTCCTTGACATCAACCAATCTGGCTTCAAAATCGGCCACTCCACTGAAACGGCTCTGTTGTCTGTGACAGAAGCCTTGAAAGAGGCTAGAGCAGCAGCCAAGTCTTCAGTACTCATTCTACTGGACTTATCAGCAGCATTTGACACTGTCAATCATGATATCCTGTTATCCATACTCTGGAACATGGGCATCACAGGCCACGCACACTCCTGGTTTCCACCTTACCTTACTGGTCGGTCCTTCAGTGTGTCCTGGCTAGGGCACACATCAGCAGTTCACCGCCTCACCACGGGGGTCCCCCAAGGCTCTGTGTTGGGCCCCCTCCTTTTTGCCATATACACCACCTCACTCGGTCAGATCATCCACTCACACGGCTTCTCATATCATTGCTATGCTGATGATACCCAGCTCTATCTGTCATTCCCACCTGATGACTCCACAGTCTCAGTGCGGATCTCAGATTGTCTCTCTGACATATCTGCATGGATGAAAGCCCATCACCTTCAGCTGAACCTGTCCAAAACTGAACTGCTGGTCTTCCCAGCTAAGCCAACCATACAGCAGGACATCTCCATCACTATTGACTCCATACCTCTGGCTCCTACCAGTGTAGTACGTAACTTGGGAGTCATGATTGATAATCAGTTGACCTTCACGGATCACGTTGCCTCTGTCACCCGATCATGCCGTTTCACTCTGTTCAACCTAAGAAAGATCAGGCCATACCTAACCGAACAGGCCACCCAGCTCCTGGTGCAGACTATGGTTATCTCCCGTCTTGACTACTGCAATGCTCTTCTAACGGGCCTCCCAGCTTGTGTTGTCAAACCACTACAGATGGTCCAGAATGCAGCAGCGCGTCTGGTCTTCAATCAGCCTAAAAGGGCACATGTCACCCCCGTACTCATTGAATTACACTGGCTACCCATAGCTGCCCGCATCAAATTCAAATCTTTAATCCTAGCCTACAAAATTCTCCGTGGGTCTGCTCCTGTCTACTTAGGTGCACTAATAAAAGCTTATGTCGCCCCACGACCACTCCGCTCGTCTGGGGAACGTAGTCTGGTGGTCCCCAGACCTTGTACAAGACAATCCAGGCTCTTTTCATGGGTCGTTCCACGTTGGTGGAACGCTCTACCAAGTGCTACAAGAACAGAGTCATCCCTGCCTATCTTCAAGAAGCTCCTGAAGACCCAGCTCTTCCGAGAGCACCTCCTGTCCTAGCACTTTCAAACATTCCATTTTAAATATTCTAATAAGGTTTTTCCCAGGACAACCACAGATTCTTTCACGATTATCTCTGGACCTGCTGCGGTGGTCCGGCCTCTTCCCTGCCCTCATCATCACCACTCACTTATCCTCAACCGCCTCCATGTGTCTCCCCCTACTCCCCCCTTCTCCCCCTCTCCCCCAGTCCCTATCTCTATCACTCTCTCTTTTTCCCCTTCTCTACTCTCTCTCTTTAACCCCAACTGGTCAAGGCAGACGGCCATCCTCCAGGAGTCTGGGTCTGCTCCAGGTTTCTGCTGTTAAAGGGAAGTTTTTCCTTCCACTGTCACCAGTCACAAGTGTTTGCTCCAGGAGGATTCTGTTGGGTTTCTGTAAATTGACTTAGAGTCTGGTTTTGACCAACTCTATATATAAAATGTCAAGGGATAACTTTTTTGTGATCTGGCGCTATATAAATAAAATTTGATTGATTGAGTGATTTAATTGGTTTTCCCCTGTAAGTCGCTTTGGAAAAAAGCGTCTGCCAAATGCGTAAACATAAACATAAACATAAACATAATTACACAAGATATTTGTCAATGAACAAACAAGTCTTGTTAAACTGACAGAACAAATACTTCTTTATGGTTAATTGTCAGTAATTTTATCTTGTTTTATTTATTTATTTATTTATTTATTTTTTACAATATTAAACTTTAAATTAACAGATTTATCTCATTAATAGAAAAAGAAATATTTGTGAAATTACGATATATTTGCAAATGTATTTTAACTGTATTTTTCTGTGAAAAAAAGAAAACATTTCTTTTAAAAAATGGAAATTTTATGGTTATTCACAGTTACAGTTTTTCGTGTTATTTTACATTTGATGTGTAAAATCACAGTCTATTTTGTCATTTCATTGAGATTTTCCTGTATCTTAAAATTACAGGAAAATCTGTAAAACAGTGAAACAGAGAAAATGAGGAAAAAATTACTTTTCAGCAAATCTGTCATTAACTGAACATAAATCCAGTGTGTCCATCCACTGTCATTGATCCAACTCCATGGGTTTGACTGGAGAATCAATGTTGGAGAAGACGATGGTGTCAAACTCATTTTAGTTCAGTTCCACATTCAGTCTAATCTGATCTAAAGTGGGCCGGACCAGTAAAATAATATAAATGATAGGATAAGAACTTATAAATAATGTCAACTCCAAAGTTTTTTTCTCTGTTTTTGAGTGAAAAAAGTCAAATTCCATAATGAAAATGTTTACATCTACGAACCATACTTGAACATAACATGAACAAATATGAACCTAAAAATTCTTAAGAAAAATCAGTGCAATTTTAATAATATTACGCATTAGTTTATACATGTGCATCACAACGTACAGATCACAGCGGATCTACAAATACACAAAACGTTTAGTAACAGGCAGAATATTGGTACAATTCCACATACTTCTCTTGTGAAATTTCAGGTTCTCCACATTTTTTGTAAAAGGCTAATATGTAAATATAAACATTTCTGTGTAATTTTACTTTTTTTTTTTCACTAAAACAAAGAGAAAAATTTGTAGCTCTCATTATTTATAGGTTATTCTGATAGTATTTTACTTGTTCTGACCCACTTGAGATTGAATTCACCTATGATTTTTACTTCCTTGATTGTTCATATCTTCAGTGTAATTTTTGCATTTCATAAATTCATCCTAGGGGCCAGATTGGACCCTTTGGCGGGTTCGGATTTGGGCCCCAGGCCGCATGTTTGACACCTGTGAATTAGAGGGAACAGCTTTTGTTTTCTGGTGGTAATGAAAATTAAGAAATTAATTTAACTTAATTATTAATCTTGACATAATGCAATTATGGAAGAATAGCAGGTGGTGGCTGTTAGAGAATGGTGCATGTTTGTACTGAAGAAACAGACCAAACTAATCAAATCAGGATACAAAGGGAAAACCCTGGTGTAAATGTGCTGTTGAACTGTGGTGTTTGTTCGGTGTCGCTCTTACAAACGCTTCCATTCCTGCTTCCTCTTCTCTATTTTGGCTCGGGCCTGTTGGGCTTTCTCTGCCGCCTTCTGAAGCCTCTCCACCTGCCGGTCGGCCAGCTTCACACCTGCAGGACCAGCCCCCACCAGGGGGCGCCACGCCGCCTCATCTGGACAACAAACGGATGTCAGGTCTATACAGCCTCTGCCCGCACCAACCAGTCAGCACGCAGCTCACAGCCACGCCCACCCACTGTTATAACTGTATGTAATGATGTTTTTCACAATGTCACAATTATTATTTTCATGTTTCATGCTGAACTGTTATTGTATATTAGAACATATCACTATTTTAGAGTTTATGTGTATTAGAGTTTTTATTAATGGTAGACCGATAGATTGTTTTTTTTCAATATCGCCCATCAGCCTTAATTTCTTTTTGAAAGTCAATATTTGATCAGTAGTAAAAATGTTCTAAGATATTTGATCAGGCCCCTCTGTGGGCAGCACTTGAAGATCAATAAATGTTCAAACAGTACTATGTGCATGTGTATTAATAATTTCATTTATGTTGCTGCATAAAAATCTTAATTATCTGAGTGTTTCAATTGCATTTTACGGTCAATGTGCTTCAAAAAAAACAAATTGGCCTTAAATATCGGCCTCAGAAATCAGCTGCAGATATCGGCCATCAGCTGACCAGATTTTGAAAAATCGGCATTGGCCTTAGAAAAACCCATATCAGTCAACCTCTGGCTTTTATTATTCTTTAGTTTTCTTCCTGCCTATGCCAGTTTTCCTCCTGAAATCGATAAACATACAGTTAGTTTTTGTTATATTTCAGTGCAGGTAGGATTCCTGCTGATACTGACTGGATCATCAGCATACATACTGATAGTTCTGTTGTCATGGTTACTCTGACTCATGTTTGTGTAGAGAATAAAGAGTAGTGGAGCCAACACACAGCCTTGTGGAACACCACTGTTTGTTCAGACTGTACCGTTGAGCCTTACTCTGTGTCCGAACGGGTGGATTCTGGGTTTTTAACCAACAACCAGAGTATGACTCAGATCAGATGTTGTTTCAGCTGAACTGTCAGGTTGGGTTGGACTAAATAAAAGCCTGGTGTGTGTCCCATTAAAATCTAGAGTTTGGTGTTGAATCGCAGATGGAAAAGTTTTTTTACCATTAGACTGGGTATTAAAAGTGGGTGGGGCTACCATGATACCGCCCATTAACTTTTGTATCACTTCTGTGAAGCCAAGAGTCTGTGTTTTGGCCACCTTGCATTTTTAGTGCCAAAAGTGATCATATTTGGACAAAAGGACAATGGGTAAAACACCAAACACTAGTTGACTGATATTGTGGAACTGTAAACGTCATCAGGCGGTGAAACAAAGTCATTTTACTGGATTTACTGGAACTTCTGGAGGTTCTAAGTTGTGGCAAATGAACTGTCAATCACACCCGTCAATCAGAGCAGACGTCACCGCCTCTGATCAATACACCAGTTACAAAAACGTCCACAAGTCAGAACCAGATTTGGACCAAACTATGAAAACACAACAGTACCTTCTTTGATGGTGTCGTCTTTTTCAGGGTCGGTTCTGGGTTTCCTGTGTTCCGCTGCAGCTGATTCGACGCCACCGCCGTCAGCGCTCACCACGCCCACGTGATGTAACGGCTGAGGCGGAGCCAGCACACGGTAGGTGGAGATTCTGTGGTCAGATCGGATGGCAGCCACGGTGACCACGCCCAGAGAGTCTTTAAACCTGCCCACAAACACACCCAGCCTTAAAGAGGTCGGTACCGGTTCAATAGTTTGTGTAGTTAAAGAGGTCGGTACCGGTTCAATAGTTTGTGTAGTTAAAGAGGTCGGTACCGGTTCAGTAGTTTGTGTAGTTAAAGAGGTCGGTACCGGTTCAGTAGTTTGTGTACCGGTCCAGTAGTTTGTGTAGTTAAAGAGGTCGGTACCGGTTCAGTAGTTTGTGTAGTTAAAGCGGTTGGTACCGGTTCAGTAGTTTGTGTAGTTAAAGCGGTTGGTACCGGTTCAATAGTTTGTGTAGTTAAAGAGGTCGGTACCGGTTCAGTAGTTTGTGTAGTTAAAGAGGTCGGTACCGGTTCAGTAGTTTGTGTAGTTAAAGAGGTCGGTACCGGTTCAGTAGTTTGTGTACCGGTCCAGTAGTTTGTGTAGTTAAAGAGGTCGGTACCGGTTCAGTAGTTTGTGTAGTTAAAGCGGTTGGTACCGGTTCAGTAGTTTGTGTAGTTAAAGCGGTTGGTACCGGTTCAATAGTTTGTGTAGTTAAAGAGGTCGGTACCGGTTCAGTAGTTTGTGTAGTTAAAGAGGTCGGTACCGGTTCAGTAGTTTGTGTACCGGGTCCAGTAGTTTGTGTAGTTAAAGAGGTCGGTACCGGTTCAGTAGTTTGTGTAGTTAAAGCGGTTGGTACCGGTTCAGTAGTTTGTGTAGTTAAAGAGGTCGGTACCGGTTCAGTAGTTTGTGTAGTTAAAGAGGTCGGTACCGGTTCAGTAGTTTGTGTAGTTAAAGAGGTCGGTACCGGTTCAATAGTTTGTGTAGTTAAAGAGGTCGGTACCGGTCCAGTAGTTTGTGTAGTTAAAGAGGTCGGTACCGGTTCAGTAGTTTGTGTAGTTAAAGAGGTCGGTACCGGTTCAATAGTTTGTGTAGTTAAAGCGGTTGGTACCAGTCCAGTAGTTTGTGTAGTTAAAGAGGTCGGTACCGGTTCAGTAGTTTGTGTAGTTAAAGAGGTCGGTACCGGTTCAGTAGTTTGTGTAGTTAAAGAGGTCGGTACCGGTTCAATAGTTTGTGTAGTTAAAGAGGTCGGTACCGGTTCAATAGTTTGTGTAGTTAAAGAGGTCGGTACCGGTTCAGTAGTTTGTGTAGTTAAAGAGGTCGGTACCGGTTCAATAGTTTGTGTAGTTAAAGCGGTTGGTACCAGTCCAGTAGTTTGTGTAGTTAAAGAGGTCGGTACCGGTTCAGTAGTTTGTGTAGTTAAAGAGGTCGGTACCGGTTCAGTAGTTTGTGTAGTTAAAGAGGTCGGTACCGGTTCAATAGTTTGTGTAGTTAAAGAGGTCGGTACCGGTTCAATAGTTTGTGTAGTTAAAGAGGTCGGTACCGGTTCAATAGTTTGTGTAGTTAAAGAGGTCGGTACCGGTTCAGTAGTTTGTGTAGTTAAAGAGGTCGGTACCGGTTCAATAGTTTGTGTAGTTAAAGAGGTCGGTACCGGTTCAGTAGTTTGTGTAGTTAAAGAGGTTCGGTACCGGTTCAGTAGTTTGTGTAGTTAAAGAGGTCGGTACTGGTTCAGTAGTTTGTGTAGTTAAAGAGGTCGGTACCGGTTCAGTAGTTTGTGTAGTTAAAGAGGTCGGTACCGGTCCAGTAGTTTGTGTAGTTAAAGCAGTCGGTATTGGTCCAGTAGTTTGTGTGCGGTCTGTACCAGTCCAGTAGTTTGTGTGCGGTCGGTACCGGTCCAGTAGTTTGTTGCGTGCGGTGCTCCAGCGCTCCTCCTTCCAGGCCAGCTCCTTCTGGACCTCCTCCACCTTTTGGACCTTCTGCTGTTCCGCTTCTTCAGAAAAACGTGAATCCAGCACAAACTCCTTCAGTGACACAAACACACAAACACCAGGACATTAAAGGTCGGCTGTCTGTTCGGTTCAGGTCCGGTCTGAGGTAAAGGTCCGTCTTCAGTCCACTTTAACCTGAACCCGTTTGGACTTCCCCTTCATTCGTTGTGCTCACTCCTTTGTTTCCATGGTTACCTGTGGCGGCAGGCGGACGTGCTCCGGCAGCGTCTGGTTCCTGTCCTTCAGCTCTTTAAACTTCTTCCTCAGATCTTCCAGCCTCTTCCGCTTCGCCGCCTTCATCATGTCGGCCTCTCTGCGCAGACGGTCACTCTCCATCTTCTGCTTGGCCGTCTCGATGCTGGACACAGGTTGGACAGGTGTTGACGACACAAAGAGAAAAAGTCAGCTGGTGTCTATAATAATTCAGTCATTTCCATCGGTGAATTAAAGGAGTAGATCAACAAATGGCCCGCAGCGCTGACCTGTAGGCGGTCGGGTCCTGGATGTCCTGAGCCACGTCCTCATTCTCCAAATCAACCTGTGACAAACAACACACACTCAACAAAACATCACACACACATGGACTGGATGTGGAAAAGTCCTGCTCCAACACTGGGTCATATTATTATTATTATATTTGGTTGTAGGTCAAATGTGTCGGTGTGCATTTTGTACTCACTTGGTAGAAGGGTGTTAGTGTAGGAATTTAACACTGTTTACACTAGTCTCTTTTCCATTGATCCTCAAATTGCGTGAATATGACTTAAGCATAAAAATGTACCTGATGGAAAAAACAACAATTTCACCAAAACTCTCATTTTTCAATTAAAAGTTTTTGCGCTGGCAAGAGGTGGTTTTTCAGGAGTAGCGCAATGTGTATATCACGCAAAACTGCAATGGAAAGACCTTTTTTTGCAACTAGAGTCACGTGAATAAAAAAAAAAGATCTTGACGGACGTTACAAGAGAAGAAGAGTTTTAAAAGAAACATGCTGCAGTATGTGTGGACACACCAGTACACTCAATCATTTAAGAATTTAGTACGAGATAGAGGGGTAATATATAATAATAATGAATATATCTGTAAATCAACATATTTATGTTCGTTGCCATGTTATGGAATGACTTCTTGTGTCATCTCACAATAATAAATAAACAAATCATAGTATTTGTGATTTAATGGAAAAACAGACATTACGCCCTTCTGTTTTTTCATCATTTAGTAAATATCAGTAAAGTTTTGCACAGATGTCCAATGGAAAAGTGACTACTGTGATGATGTTAGTGGATGGACCAGAATTTTAAAAAATCATGCAAAAATGAACAGTCGAATTCTGACCTAAAACAAAATGTGAAAAAATGATCTGACCTTTAATAACAGGAAGTGTAAAGTGTGTATAATATGCTCACCTGGATACTTAGTTTGACATCAATAATATGTGTGAAAATGATGATAGATCAGATGAAGCTAACACTTATCCTTCAGTTTCATGTCAAACTGAGCTGAAACCCTGCTGGTGTCTAACAGCAGATTCCACACTGACCCTGGGTGAAGGTACATGGGCCTTCGTCCTCTGCAGCTGCTCTGGAGGAAGGAGCTGAAGGAGAAGATGTTGCCGTCATCTCCGCCGTCAGCACAAACAGGTCGTCGTGGCTACAGCCGACATGTCGCAGGTGTCCGTAGTGGTTGTCGTGGATGCTGAGCGCCCAGTAGGCCTTCATGGATGTGAGGCCCACGTCTCCGTCCTCCAGAGGATAAACCCTGATGAAGCCTGAGTTCATCCACAGAACAGCAGACGCCTGTTGGAACTGATTCACAAAACCCCGGGTATCAGGCCCATCGAACCTGAAAGACGAACCCTCAACAAACCCTGAAAGACGAACCCTTAACAAACCTGAAAGACGAACCCTTAACGAACCCTGAAAGACGAACCCTTAACGAACCCTGAAAGACGAACCCTTAACGAACCCTGAAGACGAACCCTTAACAAACCCTGGAAAGACGAACCCTTAACGAACCCTGAAGACGAACCCTAACGAACCCTGAAAGACGAACCCTTAACAAACCCTGAAGACGAACCCTTAACAAACCCTGAAAGACGAACCCTTAACAAACCCTGAAAGACGAACCCTTAACGAACCCTGAAAGACGAACCCTTAACGAACCCTGAAAGACGAACCCTTAACAAACCTGAAAGACGAACCCTCAACAAACCCTGAAAGACGAACCTTAACGAACCCTGAAAGACGAACCCTTAACGAACCCTGAAAGACGAACCCTTAACAACCCTGAAAGACGAACCCTTAACAACCCTGAAAGACGAACCCTTAACGAACCCTGAAAGACGAACCCTTAACGAACCCTGAAAGACGAACCCTTAACGAACCCTGAAAGACGAACCCTTAACGAACCCTTAAAGACCCCGACGTCCACTGGCAACCAAAACCACCTACTGGTTCTAAAGGTTTAATACCAATAATATGCCCAGGGTATAATCTACCCACAGTGTTGGGAATAACGGCGTTAAAATAGCAGCGTTACTAACGCCTTTATTGTTTTACAGTAACGGTAATCTAATTAATTACTATTTGAAACATTACAACGCCGTTACTGGCAGTGAAATGTGGTGCGTTACAATGCACTGATGTCTAACTGCTGTTATCTGTCCTGGCTCACTCAGCCAGACACGAGAGATGTGACGTTCACGGACGAGTCGAGTCTTCTGAACGACTCTTTTCAGTGAATGATAAGAATTGACTCATTGTGAGCCGTTCATTAACGAGCCGTTCTTCTGTTCAAATTACCCACACTGCCTTCATGCTTCACCTGTGTGTCCATGAGTCTGAGCTGTCCACGCTGCCTTCCCCTGAACGACTAACATCTACGAGTCTGAGTTGTCCCAGCACACCCCATGCACTTGAACGCAGCTACGTGTACAGTTAATTTAGGAGAGGAGTTATCAGTGAGTCCGACTGACTGGACTGAAAACATTTACCACTGGATCAGGGAGGAGACTGAAAAAAGAGATGTGGATAACTGGAGGAGCATCTTCTTCCTATAAATGCAGATATGCACTATGTGGTGGAAAAGCTAGGCCCTGGTGGACCCCAACCGGGCCCTGGTGTACCCCAGCCTCACCACAGTCCTGGTCTTCAGTACCTGTCTGCTGTTCTACTCTATGAAACTGACCCGTGAAACACCTCAAAAATTAGTTTCTTTTACATATTGAAGGTTTTTCAAAAAAGTAACACAATAATTACTTTCCCTGGTAACTAATTTCATTTATGAAGGAGTAATTCTGTTACCTAATTCAATTACTTTTTTGGGAAAATAACTAGTAACTATAACTAATTACTTTTTAAAAGTAATTTTGCCCAACACTGTCTACCCAAGGCCATATATACCCCGGGTATAATCCAGCCTTGGCTGCTTTAGCCCAGGTCCTAGTCTGGACTGGGGTAAACCATGGCCTGGTACCCTGGGACAAAACCTCCACCACCACAAACACAGAACACCTTTTCTTACCTTTTCTTCGACGTCTGATGAAGTAAAGGTAAATGAGTGACAGGAAAACAGATGAAACCAGCAGAGTCTCATCACAACCTGGTACCTGAAGGTATGCAGAGAATGGGGTCCTGGTCTGAGTCGTGGACCGGAAGGGCGTCAAAGGGCTCGTCCCGGCGCTGATCCGGATCCCGGTCCTGCTCCTGGGTGAACTTACAGTGATAGAGGTAACCGGAGTCGTATCCTCCCTGAGGAGACAGAAGGACAGCAGGTTAAGCAGCGTCTGCACAGGTTCAACGGACGCACAGGCTCAGGTGTCTGTACCATCGACAGCCAGAAGTGTCCAGGCTGAGAGTAGAAGCCCACAGGCCAGAGGACTGGGGGGGGCTGGGGATGTGGATGGGGGGCAGCTCCTCCTCTTCATCCTCTCCTTCTCTTCCTCTGCTTCCACAGGTGTTTCAGACGGCTTCGACTCTTTCAGTTTCTCTTCTCTCTCTTTCTTCTTCTTCTCTTTTACAGCTTGGCGTCTTGCGATTTCCTCTTCTCTCTGAAACAGAATAATCTTGTGAAACTGAAACTTTTACAGCATAACACAATAATGACAAATGTCGCTGTTTCTTTAGTGTAGTTCTCTAAATGCACCAAAACTTTTATTTACTGTCAACGTCTGCACCAACCAATCCTAAAGGAGCGTCTCAAACAGTCACCACTTTACGTAAAACATATGATGCCATTGGCTCCAGTTTTGTTTTTTTTCTGTCTCTGTCCTAAAATATCTGTTTAGAATGTGAAGGATGCCGACCCAGGGTTCAGACAAATACCGCCACGAGGCTAACGATGTGCTGACATTTGCTTTAGAAACTATGACTCTTTTCTCTTTTTCTTTTGTTGTGTGTATTTTTATTTTTTGCTCCCTTGAATTTTCATTTCTATCTTATGTTGCGCAAAGAAGTCAATTAGTAAGAAGAAGGAAGCTTGTACCATTTCTATATGCAAAATAAATCAATAATAACAATAAAAAAAATTATCTTTGAGTTACTTTTCTTTTAAAGTTGGAAAAGATTAAGTTTTCCATTCGTGGACAAATTAATTTGTTTTATCAACAATGGAATCCTTTTTTCTCTACTGTCAACAAGAGTGTCCTGCTGTCTCCTACAGGGGTTGGACAAAATAATGGAAACACCTAACATTGTGGCATCATAGAAGGTGTTTCCATTATTTTGTCCAACCCCTGTATGTCCTTTTGATGGAGACGTGTTGTTAGTTTATGTTATAGTAACTCTGAATCAGCCCTGAGTATTGGAAAGAAGAGTTGATAAGATTATTTATCTTGTTATTACCTCTGCCAAGGAGGTTATGTTTTTGCCGGGCGTTGGTTTGTTTGTTTGTCTGCCTGTGTGCAAGATAACTCAAAAAGTTATGGATGGATTTGGATGAAAATTTCAGAAAATGTTGATACTGACACAAGGAACAAATGAATACATTTTGGTAGTGACTGGGGGGGAGGGGGTCAGCACTGATCTACCTTGGCGGAGGTCTGCCCTCTCCGAGTGCTTTTCTAGTTTTGTTTGTTTTGTTTGTTTTCTTCTTTTTTCAGGGTTTAATAGGTTTGTTGAATAATTTGTTTGTTATTTTACATATATACAGGGTGGGGAAGCAAAATGTACAATATTTTGAGGCAGGGATTGAAAGACAGTGTATGACCAATTAGTTTATTGAAAGTCATGAGAATTTATTTGCCACAAGAAAATTTACATAATAGAAAATGTTTTATTCTATGTGTCCTCCTTCTTTCTCAATAACTGCCTTCACACACTTCCTGAAACTTGCACAAGTGTTCCTCAAATATTGGGGTGACAACTTCTCCCATTCTTCTTTAATAGTATCTTCCAGACTTTCTGGTAATAGTTTGCTCATAGTCATTCTCTTCTTTCCATTATAAACAGTCTTTATGGACACTCCAACTATTTCTGAAATCTCCTTTGGTGTGACGAGTGCATTCAGCAAATCCACACACTCTTTGACGTTTGCTTTCCTGATTACTCATATGGGCAGAAGTTCTGAAAAGGTATGGATAATAGTGTTAGGTATGATTATGACATCAGTATATGTTTGGTTTCAAACAACTGACGTAGTGCCTGCTGAGAAAAAACAACTAAATGTTCATTGTAAATTTTACTTCCCCACCCCTGTACATATATATATATTATATATAATATATATATATATATATATATATAATATATATATATATATATATATATATTATTATATATATAGTCTGTGTGGTTCCTTATGAATAAGTATTTGTTTCTGTAAATGTATAATTTGAAATAATTAAAAAAAAAAAAATATCTTCATGAACCTGAGAATGTAAAAATTCTTCTTCTTCTCTTCTTCTTCTTCTTCTTCTTATTATTATTATTATTATTATTATTATTACTATTGTAAGACCTTGAGTCGGGACTTGATGCTCCTGAAGCTGAAGGTTCTGGTTCTCACATCGGGGAGCTCAAAGGTTTGTTTGGGCTCTGGGTCTTGGGATCCGGACTCTGGACCTCAACCACGTGACCGCTGGCACAGAGGACGAGCAGCGTGTTTTTCCACCTGAGGACTCAAACATTCACGTGTGAAACAGAGCGGACCGGCTGACTGAACTCCACAGCTGAAATGGTGAAGCCACTAAAAACATGATTCATTATGATAGTCCTGAATCAAAGCTTTGTTTCCTTACTTTCACACATTGGTTCCACACACACAAAATGTCTATATGTTGACTTTTCCCACACTGGAACCATCACTTACTTCTTAACCTCTGGTATCCATCCACACAAGTCCTTCTTAGTGTCGTACTAATGTCAGAAGGAGTTTTCACACTTTGTTTCTAACTTTTTTTTTTTTTTAATTTGGTATTTCATTAACTTGAGCAATAAACAAAAATACAAAATACTCCATAACTGTCATACTTTTAACCCTTTAAATGAGGGCTCTCAAACTCAGTTTCTTTCATGTTCCACATTCAGCCCAATTTGAATCTCCAGTGGGCCAGACCAGTAAAATAACAACAGAATAACCTATAAATAATTATTTTTGTCTTTGTTTTAATTGCAAAAAAAAAAACCCCCATTAATTATGAAAATACTTACTTTTATAAACTATCCAAACAAAAAAGATGTGAAATACCTAAAAAAAACCGAAATTTCTTCAGAAAAAATAAGTGCAATTTTAACAATATTCTGCCTGACTTATCATTTCTACATGTGCATTCTGGATCAGATCTACAAAGACACTAAACACTGAGGAAGAGGAAGAAAAGAGTTCAAATTGGGCTGAATTTTCTTTAGACATTGTTATTGTTACAGGATAGTTTGTAAATGTCAATATTTCATAATTTAATGTTATTTTTTGCACTAAAACAAAGACAAAAATTTGAAGTTGACATTATTTATAGACATAATGTAATATTTTTTTTACATCAAACTGAGAAGAAAATCTGGAGTCATTCTTTTTTGTCGGTTCTTCTGCTGTTATTATTTGACTGTAGATCATATTGGTCTGTATGTGGAACTGCAACTAAAATGAGTTCCACAGCCTTGACTGCGGAATTTTTGCACTTTTTGCAATTTTTGCAGGGGCTGAATTGGAATCTTTGGTGGGATGCATTTGGACCCCGGGCTGCATGTTTGACCCCTGATTTAAATGCCATGTTTGTAATGTAAACAAACCACATTTTTTAATGCGAAAAAAACCCAGAAAATTAAAAATAATAATAAATTGCATTTATAAAGCACTTTTCATTCAGCAGAATCTCAAAGTGCTACAAAGAGAAGACAGTCCAATAAAACTAAGATACTGTATCAGGAATAAAAGACTAGGTGAATAAAACAGAAAAAACAAAAAACACACAAAAAAAATGTTCTTACAATTTACGACAAAAATTGTATTAACCTCCTCAGACCCAGCTATGGGTATTCTGTCCACATTCGTGGACAAGAGTTCCACAACTTTATAAAAAAAAAAAGAGGAAACTGTCCACCACAAAGGACATTTCATAAAAATTTTAAAAACTGCATCTGAATAAACTGTTACATCATGATATTTCCAATATAGGTACTTATTTAATAAAAACAAAAAAAGCTTGTACTTTGCTGACATTTCCTGGGTCTAAGGAGGTTAATTACATTTATTTTTTCCTCCTGTCATCTGTCAGTGATTAACACCAACACTGGTTCATATTATTATTATTTCTGGCTCTTGGTCAAATGTTAAAAGTTAAATGTGTCAGTGTGTATTTTGTACTCATTGGTAGAAGGGTGTTAGTGTAGGAATTTAACACTGTTTATTATGGTATGGATTTAGTGGATGGATCAGAATTTAAACAATCAGACAAAAATGAACAACTGTTGAATTCAGACCAAAAACAAATTTAAAAAAAATCATCTTTTCTAACATGAAGAGTAAAGTGTACAAATGTGTTGAAGACTGAACTGACAGATTGTTTATAGACGTCATTGGACTGGTTTGGTGTTGTTTATATCTACAGATATTTTATATATACTTTTATTCTGTTGTTATTGTTATTTCTATATAATCTTTATTCATATCTCCTTTTACTTTATACTTTTTGTGTTTGTTGTGGTTGTTGTTTCAGTTGGTTCTGGAATACAGGACATGTTCTTTGTCATTTTCAGACAAGTCTTTTCACATTTTTACGATTTTTTTTCACTTGTTCAAATAACCGTTCAGTCAAATCAAAAACCATATTCAATAGATTAATCAATTACAAAAATCCTCATAGTTGCAGCTGTAAAATGTTGACATTGTGAGTGGTTGACAGATGGAGACCGGACTCACATGGCCCTGAGGGGACCACTCTAGACCCTGGACCGGCCCCGGGACCCGGATGAAGCCGACGGGCTCGTATTTTGTCACCGACGGTGAAGAAGAACACCGGTGCAGTCTGAGCTCTGGAGAGGACGAAGAGGAAGAGGATGAGGATGAGGAAGAGGATGGCAGAAAGTCGATCAAAAAACAGACCGACTTCTTCTAAAACCACGAACTGATTCAACCATCGCCCATTTGTTTTAGGACGTCTGTTTTC
Source organism: Sphaeramia orbicularis (assembly GCF_902148855.1). Classification (NCBI taxonomy): domain Eukaryota; kingdom Metazoa; phylum Chordata; class Actinopteri; order Kurtiformes; family Apogonidae; genus Sphaeramia; species Sphaeramia orbicularis. The sequence goes on from NW_021941747.1 coordinate 50,368, forward strand.
TGAGCTTTGACCTCCATGTTCCAGTCTTCTATGATCAGACACATACTCAGGACTACGTACATGAACCCACAGGAGCAAACAGATCTGTGTCAAGTACAAGTTATTTAGGTTTAATTACACATGAAACTTGTGGGATGATCAGGAAAACCTTCGGTACTGACGTACATGAATACAGTGGCAGTAGGACATTTACTGTGTGACCAGAATAAACACTTTTATGTGATTTAACTTTTATTTAACCAGGAAAGTCTCACTGAGATTAAATCTGTCTGTCTTGCTCTCTGTATATATCTATATCTATAGTATAGTATAGTAGGGCATTAACTGAAAAGTCGGTTTGTCGACACGTCGACATCTGTGGCACAAGTCAACGTTACTTTGGAGGAGTCGACTAGTCGTGTGTTATTCTCTCTCTTCCTTCCATCACCCGACAGCATCTGAGCCTTCATTCAGCACATGTTGATACTCTCATCTTTCTACATTAAAACATGGAGCACAGGGAGCGCTAGTGATGTGGATCAGCAGACCGGCCTCAGGTTGGTGCGGGTCCAAAAAAAATGTCACTTTATTTGCAGGGCGGGTCAAAAATTCCACAAAGTAGAAAAAAAAAATCCGACCCGTGCATCACTAGCGCAAGGCCAAGACTGACGGAAGAAGACGACTCAGAGTAAGAACTAAACTGACTGTGATCTAGAAAAACTCTGGTCTAATGTTCTGTGAACCATGGAAGCACCACCAATATTGAATAATAATGTGGATAGCCAGTGTGTTTGGATTATTCTGTTCATTTATTTCATGAAGACAATGCGCTCTTTTCTCTAATTTGCTGTGTGTCTTTTCTGCCGCTGTCTTAACTTTTTCCCACTTTATGTTGTTCAGTTAATTTAGAAGAAAATTCAAGGTGTTTGCCTCTGTTTAGTTTGGTTAAATGTCTGAGGAGGACTGTTGATGCTTGTGTCTTTCCAGTTTTTTTTACTCTGCTCTTTACTGTACATTGTTGATGTTCCAGTGAACGTTAGCACACAGTTGTTCATTGTTGATCAGCTGTGTGTCTGTGCTGTTCCTCCACTGTCAATGTGATGATGTCATCATACAATAAGTCGACTCGACTTCGATGTTATTGACAAATAAGTTAACCTGAAAAAAGTCACTAATGCCCTATTGTACAGTACAGTACAGTACAGATAGATAGATAGATAGATAGATAGATAGATAGATAGATTACATGACATTACATTATTTTTTAAATATTTTAAACATTGTTTGTCTTTTGCACTATCTTTATCCAACATAATCTAATCTAGTTAAAACTAATCTAATCTAAATGCGTCAGTTGTGTATTTTGTACTCACTTGGTAGAAGGGTGTTAGTGTAGGAATTTAACACTGTTTATAAATGGGATGATTTTAGTGGATGATCAGAATTTTTAAAAAATGAACAACTTCTGAATTCTGACCTGAAACAAATTGTGAAAAATTAATGTGACCTTTATAACACAAAGTGTGTATAATGTGCTCACCCAGACACTGGAGGTTCATAGTTTTTTCCCATCAGTCTTTCACTGTGTAACTTCTATTTGACTTGTTCTTACCCGGTTGCTAACATCTGTCCATTCCTCTCATAGGCCACAGCGGTCACAGTGCATTATGGGTTTGAAGGCCTGGTTGAGGCATAACTCCGCCTCTCCTTTGCGGCTCCTCCCAGTGACCACGTTCAGCTTGTGAAGGTCTTGGAGCTGCAGGAGGCGAACGACACCCGTCCTCGAAACCGGCCACCAGTAAACCCCCACTGGGGTTCACCTGAACAGAACATATGGAAGATGACGGGGGGTGGATGTATGGATGGATGGAGGTATGGATGGATGGAGGTATGGATGGATGGCTGGATGGATGGTACTCTTGTGCACTGCTCACCGGAGGCGGGGCCCATCTCAGAGTGGTCCCCTCCCTGGTTGAAGCGGCTGCATGTCAGCTCTTTTTTTGCCAGAAAGTCAAAGGACTCTGACTGAACCTGGAGCCGAAACAGATGGAGGTGGTAGGTCAGGGGGTGGAGGGTCAGGAGGTGGAGGGTCAGGGGGGTGGAGGGTCAGGAGGCGGAGGGTCAGGGGGTGGAGGGTCAGGATATGGAGGGTCAGGGGGTGGAGGGTCAGGAGGCGGAGGGTCAGGGGGTGGAGGGTCAGGGGGTGGAGGGTCAAGACGGGGAGGGTCAGGAGGTGGAGGGTCAGGGGGTGGAGGGTCAGGAGGCGGAGGGTCAGGAGGTGGAGGGTCAGGGGGTGGAGGGTCAGGAGGCGGAGGGTCAGGAGGCGGAGGGTCAGGGGGTGGAGGGTCAGGAGGCGGAGGGTCAGGAGGCGGAGGGTAAGGAGGTGGAGGGTCAGGGGTGGAGGGTCAGGAGGTGGAGGGTCAGGAGGCGGAGGGTCAGGGGGTGGAGGGTCAGGAGGCGGAGGGTCAAGACGTTGGAGGGTCAGGAGGTGGAGGGTCAGGGGGTGGAGGGTCAGGAGGTGGAGGGTCAGGGGGTGAAGGGTCAGGGGGTGGAGGGTCAGGGGGTGAAGGGTCAGGAGGTGGAGGGTCAGGAGGCGGAGGGTCAGGGGGTGGAGGGTCAGGAGGTGGAGGGTCAGGGGGTGAAGGGTCAAGATGTGGAGGGTCAGGAGGTGGAGGGTCAGGGCTTAGAGGTCAGGGTTTAGGGGGTCAGGGGGTGGGGTTTGTTTGTTCAGAATCAGGTGTGTGGTTGTCCAGTGGGCGGGGCTTACGGTCCAGGGCGGTGGTGGCCATCAGGTGGCTCCTCCTGGACACGTCCATGCCCTGACAGCTCCAGAGTGGAAGGAGAACAGACACTGTGGATCTGCAGACTGAACACACGTCCAATTCAAAGCCATGCTTCAGTTTTCTCAGTGTTTGTACATGTGGGTCATTAAACTACAGCAGAAACACCCACAGTGTTTGGTGAAGGACAGATCCAGTTTCCAGATGCCTCCACTGGAATCCTGCAGACACACAGACCAGGAGGGTTCCATGACTATTACACTCACCTTTATTCTGTATGGAAACAGAACTCATCTACAAACTGTTCTTTACAAAACTGAATAACATGAAAAAAGGTTCAGGGAAGAAACTGCTTCTGTAAACCACAGTGGTTGTATTTAGTGTGTCCACGTGTCTTTAACCCTTGGGTTCAGATAATATGAGCTTTATGAGGTTTTATACCAATAACAAAATGAAGAAAAATAAACAACATGAAGCAGAATTGAACAGAAAAAAATGAACAAAATGAACAAAACCAACATAAATAATCAACAAAATGAACAAACGCCAAAACTGAATAAAAATGTACAAATAATCAATAAATGAACAAAAAGGAAGTAAATAATCAACAAAATAAATACAACATGAATACATAATGAACAAACAAACAGTCACCAAATGGAATACATAATCAGGTGTGACTGAACTTGTGTCAGATGAATCAGGACACTGACATGGATCAGGTTCATCTCATAACAGTTATTAGAGTTGTTCTATCTGCAGAGAACCAGATGGAAATGATGCATCTGTGTCTGCGACTGTGTCTGTGTTTGTGTCTGCGTCTGCATCTGTGTCTGTGTTTGTGTCTGCGTCTGCATCTGTGTTTGTGTCCTGCGTCAGTGTTTGTGTCTGCGTCTGGCATTCTGTGTCTGCGTCTGCATCTGTGTCTGTGTTTTGTCTGTGTCTGCATCTGTGTCTGCATCTGTGTCTGTGTTTGTGTCTGCGTCTGCATCTGTGTCTGCGTCTGCATCTGTGTCTGTGTTTGTGTCTGCGTCTGCATCTGTGTCTGCATCTGTGTCTGCGTCTGTGTTTGTGTCGCGTCTGTGTGGGTGTCGACCTGAGCGAACCAGATTGAAGGTGTCGGCCAGGCAGCTCTTCACCGCCGACACCAGGCTGACGTTGTGTCCAATGATCAGCTCGTTCATGGGCTCCATCTCAAACCTGCCGCTGCTGCTGCTGTTCTGGACGTCAGCAGCGTCGATGTCGTCCAGGTCCCCAGCCCTGAACAGGTCCAGATCAGGGTTTTCAGAACAACAACGACACAGACAGGACTACATGTCTGACTGAAAGGTGACTTTATGTGGTAATTAAATGTCAACTGCAGGATTAACACATAGAATCAACAGTAACATGTATTTTCTGTGCGATCCTCATGAACAGGACATCTACAGCTGTAGACCTGATGTGTCCCACATACTTTTGTCCATACAGTGGATTTGTGTTCAACGTCTGCCGCTGTGTCACAGGTCAATACTCGCTGTACTTATAGTATTTGCACTTCGGTTCTTGCAACCAAGGTTATTATCGTTAACGAAAACTAACGAAATGACGAAAACTAGAATTGTAAAAACAATTTCAGTAATTGAAATAAATAAAAACTATAATTAAAGAAAAAAAACAATAACTAACTGAAACTGTATTGTGTGTTTACAAAACTAACTAAAACGTATAAAAATTCTGGATAAAATTCCCTTCATTTTCATCTTTGTCAATGTCAGATTGATATGAAATCGATTTATTTCCCTCAAGCAATTTTATCTGCTGGCACCATATGATATTTAAGGGTCCGTCACTTGTGTTCACTTGTGGTTTCCAGTCGTCTTCTGGTCCCCACTCTACCTGGAAACATGGAGACTAAAGTTGGGAGAAAGCAGCAGAGTCCTGTCTGGGATTTATTTGAATACGACGACAGAGAAGAAGAGAAAAGAGACGACAAAACTAAAACTAAACTAACACTGACTGAAACTAAGCATTTAGAAAATAACAAAACTAATAAAAACTAGCAAACCTGCTCTAGAAACAAATTCAAACTAACTGAATTAGAGAAAAAAAGTTTAAAACTAAATAAAACTAAACTAGAATGAAAAATCCAAAACTATTAGAACTTTGCTTGCGACCTGCGGCAGTCAGATGTTCGGTTCTTACCCGGACGGCGCCGTCCGAGCCCATGCTCATCAGCTGACCCTCCTCCAGGGCGAAGGGCAGGGCGGGTCCCAGCGTGGCAGCTCCGCCCCTCCTTGCGGCAGATCTCCACTTTGATGGCGTTTCCCTCCCACAGCAGCAGGTTTCCCCAGTCGGAGCCGGAGACCACCTGACCCACACAATCCACCCGTCACACCTTTCACACTTTCATTTATTATTTTGGTTTTAGACGTTAATGACGTGTGTTTTAAACCTGATCAGTAAAAGTCCAGCAGGACCACTGGTTTTTACTCTACACTTCAGTTTGATTCTTTGCTGATAACAGAACTTGCCTTTCCATCTGGGAGCTCCACGTAGCCTTCAATATCTGTGGCTGTGGTTTTCCCAAAATGTCCATGAGGCCTTGCAGTTTGAGTCCTGTGAAGGAACTGGCCATTTTCCAGAACCTGACGGAGAGACGAAAAGGACATGTTATTATTAAATGATTAGGGTATTTTACTCATATGGTCTTATATGGTCTTAAATTATTTTATGTGGTCTTATATAGTTGTATATGGTCTTCTGTTGAATTTCCCTCGGGATCAATAAAGTATCTATCTATCTATCTATCTATCTATCTGGTCTTATATGACCTTATATGGTTTTATTTGGTCTTATTTGGTCTTATGTGGTCTTATATGGTTTTATTTGGTCTTATGTGGTCTTATTTGGTCCTATGTGGTCTTATATGGTTTTATTTGGTCTTTTGTGGTCTTATTTGGTCCTATGTGGTCTTATATGGTTTTATTTGGTCTTTTGTGGTCTTATTTGGTCCTATGTGGTCTTATATGGTTTATTTGGTCTTATGTGGTCTTATTTGGTCCTATGTGGTCTTATATGGTTTTATTTGGTCTTATGTGGTCTTATTTGGTCCTATGTGGTCTTATATGGTTTTATTTGGTCTTTTGTGGTCTTATTGGTCCTATGTGGTCTTATATGGTCTTATTTGGTCCTATGTGGTCTATATGGTTTTATTTGGTCTTATGTGGTCTTATATGGTCTTATTTGGTCCTATGTGGTCTTATATGGTTTTATTTGGTCTTTTGTGGTCTTATTTGGTCCTATGTGGTCTTATATGGTTTTATTTGGTCCTATGTGGTCTTATATGGTCTTATTTGGTCTATGTGGTCTTATATGGTTTATTTGGTCTTTTGTGGTCTTATTTGTCCTA
>NW_021941748.1:0-55000 GCF_902148855.1 Sphaeramia orbicularis
GGGAGAGGAGGAGAGGAGGAGAGAGGAGGAGGAGAGAGGAGGAGAAGAGGAGGAGGAGAGAGGAGGAGAGGAGGAGAAAGGAGAGAGGGGGAGAGGAGGAGAAGGAGAGAGGGGGAGGAGGAGAGAGGAGGAGATGAGAAGAAGAGGAGGAGAAAGGAGGAGAGGAGGAGGAGAGAGGGGGAGGAGAGGGGAGGAGGAGAGAGGAGGAGAGGGGAGGAGAGAGGAGGAGGAGAGGAGGAGGAGAAAGGAGGAGAAGAGGAGGAGGAGGAGAGGAAGAAGAAAGGAGGAGGAGAGAGGGGGAGGAGAGAAGGTGGAGGAGAGGAGGAGTAGAGGAGGAGGAGGGGGAGAAGATGGAGGCCAGGAGTCGAAGCAGACACACACTAGCTGTTACACCAGGTATCTGAAGAAGCGGTTGCCATGGTGACGGGGATGGGCAGAGCGTACCACAGTACCTGAACTGCACACACACACACACACACACACACACACACACAGCCCTGCCATCGCCACGGCGACGCAGGAGGTTACCTGTGATGTCAAACCACAAGGGGGGCGAGCTCTGCTGCAGGGAGACCACGCCCACGATCTCCGCCACCTTATCGTTCTCCATGACGGTGAAGTTGTAGAAGGACTCATCGAACAGGAGCGGCGCCGCCAGGGGGGGGGGGCGGCGGATCCACTCAATGTGGAGGCGGGCGGTGGACGACCTCTGAGGGCGCCCGTTATCTGTGGCTTTGATCTGAACGGACGACAGGAAAGAGAAATATAGAAGCAACGCTAGGCGGTTAGCGGTCTGAGGGACGATCAGACAACAGGACCAACCCGTTCACGCATGACGTCCACGGTCAGACTGTCCACAGAACATGCAAGGATCTGGGATCTGCTAAAGTGAACCTCCTCAGACCCACACATGGGTTTACTGTCCGCGACTGGACAAACTAAGGGTACGTTTACATGGCAACACTCCACAAAGATTTCTCCTTTGCATTATGAAATCATTCCCCGTTCAGACGAAGCCGCTATGATAACGATCTGCATTAACATGAGTCCGCGAGGACGGCTGAATACGCTGTAGTGGCCATGCCAGACCAGTAGCTGGCAATATAGAGCTGTAGGGAAACAGTGGCGGTAAAACACGCGCCTGCACACAAACGATTTCCGGTTTAGACAGCCTTTAAATGAGGAGAAGAAGAAGAAGAAGACGAGACGGACAACACTATTTACAAACAACAATGGTGAGTGGTCGTACAAAGACGCAGGAGTTCTTTGTCTGGACAGACAAGCTGAGCACAGTTAGCAGCACGTATGTTGTTCTGAAACCGGCCACTGTTGTTGTGGTTGTTCCTTCTTTTTCTGCAGCTGTATTGTGTCATAGAGGCTGGCAAACCAGCTTGGAGGCGCATTACCGCCACCAACTGGCCTGGAGTGGGTTAACTGGCGGTTCTTGGCTGCGCGCGCATGCAGTGACGTCATATTTTACCCTGGAACGCTCCGATTCGTGTTAACACGGAGCTGAAATGCGGAGCGTATCGATAACATTCCACCCTGGACCCTGGTATCAAAAGTTTCCGGATTCAGGCACTCTAGGCACCGTTTCCATGGTAACAGAAGGCTAATCCGCCATGAAATCTTCCCGGAGTCGACTGAATCCTACGCCGTGTAAACGGCCCCTAACAAACAAAAACTTTCCACCGCAGAGGACATTCCATAAAAATAAAAAAAAAAAGCATTTGAAAAAAACTGTTGCATCATGATGTTTCCAATATCAGAAGTATTAATAAAAAAGTCCCAGCTGGTCGTTTCCTGGTCTGAGGAGGTTCAATATGAAACATGAAAACCTTCTAAATGCACGTCATCTTTAACCGAATGTTAGAAATAAAATCCATTTTAAAAAATCTAGATGCATTTTTTCATAATGCTTTAACACATGTTTATTCATATTCTTCTTAAATTATGCAACAAATCCTGAAACGGGAACTGAGCGACGTGAACATTTATCAGCTGCTTAATCTTGTTGAGTAGCCCTGTTCTAAAGGCTGCTACTGCACATGCTCAGTAACGGCTCTGACTTCCAGTTCTCGTACCGTCAGGATGTCGTAACTCCCTGCGGCGAAGGCCTTTCGTGACGACACCACTGCCGTCTTGGGGTCGATGAAGAACTTGCCGTCCTCGTTGCCGTCGACGATGCTGTAGGACAGGTCGCCGTTGGGCCCGTCGTCGCGGTCGTAGGCGAACACGCGATAGATGGGCTCCGCCTTCTTTTTGCGCTCTCGCTCCGGCAGTTTGACCTGGTAAACCTTCTCAGGAAAGATGGGCTTGTTGTCATTTTCATCCAGGACCTGGACCAGGACCCAGACCGTGCTCTGCCGAGGACTCGGACCTCCATCTGACACCAGCACCTGCAGGGAAGAGCAGAACCGGACTGGATATGACCATGCAAAGGAGTGTTCTTCTAGTTAATGCTGCGTTTCCACTCCATAGAAGCGACCGGACTGGACCGGACTGGACTGGACTGGACCGGACTGGACTCTGGTACCAGGTTCTATTCCAGACCGGTTCCATTACAGGATACTGCCCACTTTACAGTACCTGGTCATCATAGCGACACGGTGCAGAACTTCTGTGTTGTCTGCTCAGAGTTGCTGATAAACTCGTTGGTTGCCTGTTGTACACACTCATGTACACACTCATGTACACACTCCTTGTACACACTCATGTACACACTCCTTGTACACACTCATGTACACACTCATGTACACACTCATGTACATACTCATGTACACACTCATGTACACACTCCTTGTACACACTCATGTACACACTCATGTACACACTCATGTACACACTCATGTACATACTCATGTACACACTCCTTGTACACACTAATGTACACACTCATGTACACACTCCTTGTACACACTCATGTACATACTCATGTACACATTCATGTACACACTCCTTGTACACACTCATGTACACACTGGTTGTACTGACCCTGTTTGGTCCACTCAGGGCAGACACAGGTTCCCATTCCAGGCTAATGCAGACCAGTGCAGACCCAGACCAGCTCTATTACTGAACTAAAGCACAGAGGACTGGGGGGGGGGTAAAGCCAATCTGTCCTCATCTAAATCCTGGCAGCTTCTAGATGAAAGTGTAACTACTGGAGTCAAACGCACACTGAGAATAGAATAGAATAGAATAGAATAGAATAGAATAGAATAGAATAGAATAGAATAGAATACAATAACAGAATAGAATAGAATTGAATAAACAGAATAGAATAGAATAGAATAAACAGAATAGAATAGAATAGAATAAACAGAATAAATAGAATAGAATAGAATAAACAGAATAGAATAGAATAGAATAGAATAAACAGACTAGAATAGAATAGAACAGAATAGAATAGAATAAACAGAATAGAATAGAATAAACAGAATAGAACAGAATAGAATAAACAGAATAGAATAGAATACAATAAACCGAATAGAATAGAATAGAATAGAATAAACAGACTAGAATAGAATAGAACAGAATAGAATAGAATAAACAGAATAGAATAGAATAAACAGAATAGAATAGAATAGAATAAACAGAATAGAATAAACAGAATAGAATAAAATAGAATAAACAGAATAGAAAAGAATAGAATAGAATAAACAGAATAGAATAGAATAGAATAGAATAGAATAGAATAAACAGAATAGAATAGAATAGAATAGAATAGAATAGAATAGAATAGAATAGAATAGAATAGAATAGAATGTGCATCTGTGGGTCTGACTAAATAGACCCTACCCCTAACCCTGACCCTGACCCACTGGACAGTACTTGGTCTGGTACCTGACTATGGTTTTGGTCCCATATGCCGTATGTTAAATAAATGTTTAATAGAAGGTGTTTATCCCACTGTTTGGAAAGAGGGTAAAATTATTCCCTAACCTAAAGAGGGCCGACTGGCACTGACATGGACCCACCATAGACCTGTCCCTGGTCTCCCAGTCCTCAGTCAGCTGATGGAGACAATAGTCCAGTCACAAATACTGAGCTACTGGGACAGGAACAGCTTCAAAACCAGTTCTCAACAGGCTGTAAAGGGAACCAGTCAACAGGTTCCGCCCTCACAGATGACTGGGGGGTGGGGGTACCTGATTTTAGAGCAGCATGCGATATTCTAGACCACAACCTGCTCTTTAGTAAACTAAAATGCACAAGGGAAATGCCTGGGACCGCTCTAAGGTCCTGGTCTGTGGGGTACCACAAGGGACATGCCTGGGACCACTCTAAGGTCCTGGTCTGTGGGGTACCACAAGGGACATGCCTGGGACCACTCTAAGGTCCTGGTCTGTGGGGTACCTCAGGGGACATGCCTGGGACCACTCTAAGGTCCTGGTCTGTGGGGTACCACAGGGGACATGCCTGGTACCACTCTAAGGTCATGGTCTGTGGGGTACCACAAGGGACATGCCTGGTCCCACTGTAAGGTCCATCAACCCTAATGTGCAACTGTCAGTCTGCACACACACACACACACACACACACGCACACATGCATGCATGCACATGCACACACACACACACGCACACATGCACATGTGCACACACACATACAACACGCACACACACATGCACACACGCATGCACACACACACGCACACACATGCACACGTGCGCACACACATAAAACACGCACACACACACATGCACACACGCACGCACACACACAAACACACACGCACATACACACATGCACACACACGCACGTATGCGCACTCACATACACACACACGCACACACACACACACACATACACTCATGTACACACACACTCTTACCTCTAAAACGTGCTCTGTTTGTTGTTCTCGGTCCAGTTTTCTGGAGGTCGTCGTAATTAAACCTGTGACAGAAAAAAGAAAACAATTAAAACAGGATGAATGCTAGCGTCAGCAGATGGTCATCAGATGGTCATTGGTTGGCCAATAATTGGTCAGCAGTTGGTCATTAGTTGGTCAGTAGTTGGTCATTGGTTGGTCAGTAGTTGGTCAGTAGTTGGTCATTGGTTGGTCATTAGTTGGTCAGCAGTTGGTCAGTAGTTGGTTATTAGTTGGTTAGTAGTTGGTCAGTTGGTCAGTAGTTGGTCATTAGTTGGTTAATAGTTGGTCATTAGTTGGTCAGTAATTGGTCATTAGTTGGTCATTAGTTGGCCATCAGTTGGTCAGTAGTTGGTCATTAGTTGGTCATTAGTTGGTCATTAGTTGGTCATCAGTTGGTCAGTAGTTGCTCAGTAGTTGGTCAGTAGTTGGTCATCAGTTGGTCAGTAGTTGGTCATCAGTTGGTCAGTAGTTGGTCAGTAGTTGGTCATCAGTTGGGCAGTAGTTGGTCAGTATTACCCATCATGCCTCTGGTCTACAGTACCAGTCTGACTGACTACATATGGAATAAGAAACCAGAAAAAGACACCAGAGAAGAAATGAGGTTTGTGGGGAAAGAGATGTGATAAATATTCCAAAAATAGAGGAAGAGAAGTGGGAGGAAAACTGAAAGATGCATGAGACTGAGAAGAGAAGCAGACTGAGAAGAGAAGCAGACTGAGAAGAGAACAAGACTGAGAAGAGAAGCAGACTGAGAAGAGAACAAGACTGAGAAGAGAAGCAGACTGAGAAGAGAACAAGACTGAGAAGAGAACAAGACTGAGAAGAGAAGCAGGCTGAGAAGAGAAGCAGACTGAGAAGAGAAGCAGACTGAGAAGAGAACAAGACTGAGAAGAGAAGCAGACTGAGAAGCAGACTGAGAAGAGAACAAGACTGAGAAGAGAAGCAGACTGAAAAGAGAAGCAGACTGAGAAGAGAAGCAGACTGAGAAGAGAACAAGACTGAGAAGAGAACAAGACTGAGAAGAGAACCAGACTGAGAAGAGAAGCAGACTGAGAAGAGAACAAGACTGAGAAGAGAAGCAGACTGAGAAGAGAAGCAGACTGAGAAGAGAACAAGACTGAGAAGAGAACAAGACTGAGAAGAGAAGCAGACTGAGAAGAGAACAAGACTGAGAAGAGAACAGACTGAGAAGAGACCAGACTGAGAAGAGAAGCAGACTGAGAAGAGAACAAGACTGAGAAGAGAAGCAGACTGAGAAGAGAAGCAGACTGAGAAGAGAAGCAGACTGAGAAGAGAACAAGACTGAGAAGAGAAGCAGACTGAGAAGAGAACAAGACTGAGAAGAGAACCAGACTGAGAAGAGAAGCAGACTGAGAAGAGAACAAGACTGAGAAGAGAAGCAGACTGAGAAGAGAAGCAGGACTGAGAAGAGAACAAGGACTGAGAAGAGAAGCAGACTGAGAAGAGAAGCAGGCTGAGAAGAGAACAAGACTGAGAAGAGAAGCAGACTGAGAAGAGAAGCAGACTGAGAAGAGAACAGACTGAGAAGAGAAGCAGACTGAGAAGAGAAGCAGACTGAGAAGAGAAGCAGACTGAGAAGAGAACAAGACTGAGAAGAGAACAAGACTGAGAAGAGAAGCAGACTGAGAAGAGAAGCAGACTGAGAAGAGAACAAGACTGAGAAGAGAAGCAGACTGAGAAGAGAAGCAGGCTGAGAAGAGAACAAGACTGAGAAGAGAAGCAGACTGAGAAGAGAAGCAGACTGAGAAGAGAACAAGACTGAGAAGAGAAGCAGACTGAGAAGAGAAGCAGGCTGAGAAGAGAACAAGACTGAGAAGAGAAGCAGACTGAGAAGAGAACCAGGCTGAGAAGAGAAGCAGACTGAGAAGAGAAGCAGACTGAGAAGAGAAGCAGCAGCAAGGGATTAATGGAACCTGTTATAATGTTAAAAAAAAAACCTTTGATGGTACCAGCTACAGCTAGCTGAACTGAAATGAAGCAAAGTTGGCTAATAATGGACCTGGAGATGATTAAGAGATGAGATATCTGCTAAGGTGTGGTTTACCAATGAGGAACTGGGTTATATATGTTTATAAGTGGTTTATATATGTTTCTATCTGGTTTACTGCTGGTTAATTGGTTTATATATGTTTCTATCTGGCTTATATATGTTTCTATATGGTTTATATATGTTTCTATCTGGTTTACTGCTGGTTAACTGGTTTACATATGTTTCTGTCTGGTTTATATATGTTTCTATATGGTTTATACATGTTTCTATCTGGTTTACTGCTGGTTAACTGGTTTATATATGTTTCTATATGGTTTATATATGATTCTATCTGGTTTATACATGTTTCTATCTGGTTTACTGCTGGTTAACTGGTTTATATATGTTTCTATATGGTTTATATATGTTTCTATCTGGTTTACGGCTGGTTAACTGGTTTATATATGTTTCTATCTGGTTTATATATGTTTCTATATGGTTCATACATGTTTTTATCTGGTTTACTGCTGGTTAACTGGTTTATATATGTTTCTATATGGTTTATATATGTTTCTATCTGGTTTACTGCTGGTTAACTGGTTTATATATGTTTATAAGTGATTTATATATGTTTCTATCTGGTTTACTGCTGGTTAACTGATTTATATATGTTTCTATCTGGTTTCTATATGTTTCTATATGGTTTCTATATGTTTCTATCTGGTTTACTGCTGGTTAACTGGTTTACATATGTTTCTATCTGGTTTATATATGTTTCTATATGGTTTATACATGTTTCTATCTGGTTTACTGCTGGTTAACTGGTTTATATATGTTTCTATATGGTTTATATATGTTTCTATCTGGTTTATACATGTTTCTATCTGGTTTACTGCTGGTTAACTGGTTTATATATGTTTCTATATGGTTTATATATGTTTCTATCTGGTTTACTGCTGGTTAACTGGTTTATATATGTTTCTATCTGGTTTATATATGTTTCTATATGGTTTATACATGTTTCTATCTGGTTTACTGCTGGTTAACTGGTTTCTATATGTTTCTATATGGTTTATATATGTTTCTATCTGGTTTATATATGTTTCTATATGGTTTATACATGTTTCTATCTGGTTTACTGCTGGTTAACTGGTTTATATATGTTTCTATATGGTTTCTATATATTTCTATCTGGTTTATATATGTTTCTATCTGGTTTGTATATGTTTCTATATGGTTTATACATGTTTCTATCTGGTTTACTGCTGGTTAACTGGTTTATATATGTTTCTATATGGTTTCTATATGTTTCTGTCTGGTTTATATATGTTTCTATCTGGTTTATATATGTTTCTATCTGGTTTGTATATGTTTCTATATGGTTTATACATGTTTCTATCTGGTTAACTGCTGGTTAACTGGTTTATATATGTTTCTATATGGTTTCTATATGTTTCTATCTGGTTTATACATGTTTCTATCTGGTTTACTGCTGGTTAACTGGTTTATATATGTTTCTATATGGTTTCTATATGTTTCTATATGGTTTATACATGTTTCTATCTGGTTTACTGCTGGTTAACTGGTTTATATATGTTTCTATATGGTTTCTATATGTTTCTATCTGGTTTACTGCTGGCTGCTTTGTGCATCTCCTCTCACGCTTTGCACAACTTCACACTGTTTTCACATAAGTGACGTTGTGTATGGATCACACCCCCCCCCCCCAACCTGCTATAGGGTATTTATACATCATAATGAACATGTGTTTGTGTCTGTGCTCAGTCAATGAGCCGCCCTAACCCCACCCCCAAATAAAGTGTCCAGAGTAACCTGCTGATTCACACCTCACTAATTTCTTTGAATAGGATGGTGAGGAAGATAAAATATATGAAATGACTAAAACTAAAACTAAGCATTCAGAAAAAAACAAAACAAAACATTACTAATAAAAACTAACAAACCTGCTCTAAAAACTAATTAAAACTAACTGAATAAGAGAAAAAAGTCAAAACTAAATACAACTAAACTATAATTAAAAATCCAAAACTATTATAACCTTGGTGTGTGCGTATGTGTATATGTGAGTATGTGTGTGTATTTGTATATGTGTGTGTGTATGCGTGTGCATGTGTGTATGAGTGTGTGTGTATGTGTGAGTATGTGTGTGTATGTGTGTGTGTGTGTGTGTGTGTGTAGGTGTGTATGTGTGTATGCATGTGTAGGTGTGTGTGTGTGTGTATGTGTGTGTGTGTGTGTGTGTGTGTGTGTGTGCGCGCGTGGCCCCTTTCTTCTGTTGTTTGGCCCCTTCCTTCTTTTGCGTGGCCACTTCCTTCAATTGTTTGGCCCCTTTCTTCTGTTGTTTGGTCCCTTTCTTCTGTTTTTTGGCCCCGTCCTTCTGTTGTTTGGCCCCTTCCTTCTGTTGTTTGGCCCCTTCCTTCTGTTATTTGGCCCCTTCCTTCAGTTGTTTGGCCCCTTCCTTCTGTTATTTGGCCCCTTCCTTCAGTTGTTTGGCCCCTTTCTTCTGTTGTTTGGTCCCTTCCTTGAGTTGTTCGGCCCCTTCCTTGAGTTGTTTGGCCCCTTCCTTCAGTTGTTTAGCTCCTTCCTTCTTTTGTTTTGCCCCTTCCTTCTGTTGTTTGGCCCCTTCCTTCAGTTGTTTGGCCCCTTCCTTCTGTTATTTGGCCCCTTCCTTCAGTTGTATGGCCCCTTTCTTCTGTTGTTTGGTCCCTTTCTTCAGTTGTTCGGCCCCTTCCTTCTGTTGTTCGGCCCCTTCCTTCAGTTGTTCGGCCCCTTCCTTCAGTTGTTTGGCCCCTTCCTTCTGTTGTATGGCCCCTTCCTTCTGTTGTGTAGTCCCTTCCTTCTTCTGCGTGGCCCCTTCCTTCTGTTGTGTGACCCCTTCCTTCTGTTGTATGGCCCCTTCCTTCTGTTGTGTGGCCCCTTCCTTCTGTTGTGTGGCCCCTTCCTTCTTCTGCGTGGCCCCTTCCTTCTGTTGTGTGGCCCCTTCCTTCTCCTGCGTGGCCCCTTCCTTCTGTTGTGTGGCCCCTTCCTTCTTTTGTGTGGCCCCTTCCTTCTTTTGCGTGGCCCCTTCCTTCTGTTGTGTGGCCTCTTTCTTCTTCTGCGTGGCCCCTTCCTTCTGTTGTGTGGCCCCTTCCTTCTTCTGCGTGGCCCCTTCCTTCTGTTGTGTGACCCCTTCCTTCTGTTGTGTGGCCCCTTCCTTCTGTTGTGTGGCCTCTTCCTTCTTCTGCGTGGCCCCTTCCTTCTGTTGTGTGGCCTCTTCCTTCTTCTGCGTGGCCCCTTCCTTCTGTTGTGTGGCCCCTTCCTTCTTTTGTGTGGCCCCTTCCTTCTGTTGTATGGCCCCTTCCTTCTGTTGTGTGGCCTCTTCCTTCTTCTGCGTGGCCCCTTCCTTCTGTTGTGTGGCCTCTTCCTTCTTCTGCGTGGCCCCTTCCTTCTGTTGTGTGGCCCCTTCCTTCTGTTGTGTGGCCCCTTCCTTCTTTTGTGTGGCCCCTTCCTTCTTCTGTGTGGCCCCTTCCTTCTGTTGTGTGGCCTCTTCCTTCTTCTGCGTGGCCCCTTCCTTCTGTTGTGTGGCCCCTTCCTTCTTCTGCGTGGCCCCTTCCCTCTGTTGTGTGGCCTCTTCCTTCTTCTGCGTGGCCCCTTCCTTCTGTTGTGTGGCCTCTTCCTTCTGTTGTGTGGCCTCTTCCTTCTTCTGCGTGGGCCCTTCCTTCTGTTGTGTGGCCTCTTCCTTCTTCTGCGTGGCCCCTTCCCTCTGTTGTGTGGCCCCTTCCTTCTGTTGTGTGGCCTCTTCCTTCTTCTGCGTGGCCCCTTCCTTCTGTTGTGTGGCCTCTTCCTTCTTCTGCGTGGCCCCTTCCTTCTGTTGTGTGGCCCCTTCCTTCTTTTGTGTGGCCCCTTCCTTCTTCTGCATGGCCCCTTCCTTCTGTTGTGTGGCCTCTTCCTTCTTCTGCGTGGCCCCTTCCTTCTGTTGTGTGGCCTCTTCCTTCTTCTGCGTGGCCCCTTCCTTCTGTTGTGTGGCCCCTTCCTTCTGTTGTGTGGCCCCTTCCTTCTTTTGTGTGGCCCCTTCCTTCTGTTGTGTGGCCCCTTCCTTCTGTTGTGTGGCCCCTTCCTTCTTTTGTGTGGCCCCTTCCTTCTTCTGTGTGGCCCCTTCCTTCTGTTGTGTGGCCTCTTCCTTCTTCTGCGTGGCCCCTTCCTTCTGTTGTGTGGCCCCTTCCTTCTTCTGCGTGGCCCCTTCCCTCTGTTGTGTGGCCTCTTCCTTCTTCTGCGTGGCCCCTTCCTTCTGTTGTGTGGCCTCTTCCTTCTTCTGCGTGGCCCCTTCCCTCTGTTGTGTGGCCCCTTCCTTCTGTTGTGTGGCCTCTTCCTTCTTCTGCGTGGCCCCTTCCTTCTGTTGTGTGGCCTCTTCCTTCTTCTGCGTGGCCCCTTCCTTCTGTTGTGTGGCCCCTTCCTTCTTTTGTGTGGCCCCTTCCTTCTTCTGCGTGGCCCCTTCCTTCTGTTGTGTGGCCTCTTCCTTCTTCTGCGTGGCCCCTTCCTTCTGTTGTGTGGCCTCTTCCTTCTTCTGCGTGGCCCCTTCCTTCTGTTGTGTGGCCCCTTCCTTCTGTTGTGTGGCCCCTTCCTTCTTTTGTGTGGCCCCTTCCTTCTGTTGTGTGGCCCCTTCCCTCTGTTGTGTGGCCTCTTCCTTCTTCTGCGTGGCCCCTTCCTTCTGTTGTGTGGCCTCTTCCTTCTTCTGCGTGGCCCCTTCCTTCTGTTGTGTGGCCTCTTCCTTCTTCTGCGTGGCCCCTTCCCTCTGTTGTGTGGCCCCTTCCTTCTGTTGTGTGGCCTCTTCCTTCTTCTGCGTGGCCCCTTCCTTCTGTTGTGTGGCCTCTTCCTTCTTCTGCGTGGCCCCTTCCTTCTGTTGTGTGGCCCCTTCCTTCTTTTGTGTGGCCCCTTCCTTCTTCTGCATGGCCCCTTCCTTCTGTTGTGTGGCCTCTTCCTTCTTCTGCGTGGCCCCTTCCTTCTGTTGTGTGGCCTCTTCCTTCTTCTGCGTGGCCCCTTCCTTCTGTTGTGTGGCCCCTTCCTTCTGTTGTGTGGCCCCTTCCTTCTTTTGTGTGGCCCCTTCCTTCTGTTGTGTGGCCCCTTCCTTCTTCTGCGTGGCCCCTTCCTTCTTTTGTGTGACCCCTTCCTTCTGTTGTATGGCCCCTTCCTTCTGTTGTGTGGCCCCTTCCTTCTTTTGTGTGGCCCCTTCCTTCTGTTGTGTGGCCTCTTTCTTCTTCTGCGTGGCCCCTTCCTTCTGTTGTGTGGCCTCTTCCTTCTTCTGCGTGGCCCCTTCCTTCTGTTGTGTGGCCTCTTCCTTCTTCTGCGTGGCCCCTTCCTTCTGTTGTGTGACCCCTTCCTTCTGTTGTATGGCCCCTTCCTTCTGTTGTGTGGCCCCTTCCTTCTTCTGCGTGGCCCCCTCCTTCTGTTGTGTGGCCCCTTCCTTCTTCTGCGTGGCCCCTTCCTTCTGTTGTGTGGCCCCTTCCTTCTTTTGTGTGGCCCCTTCCTTCTTCTGCATGGCCCCTTCCTTCTGTTGTGTGGCCTCTTCCTTCTTCTGCGTGGCCCCTTCCTTCTGTTGTGTGGCCTCTTCCTTCTTCTGCGTGGCCCCTTCCTTCTGTTGTGTGGCCCCTTCCTTCTGTTGTGTGGCCCCTTCCTTCTTTTGTGTGGCCCCTTCCTTCTTCTGCGTGGCCCCTTCCTTCTGTTGTGTGGCCTCTTCCTTCTTCTGCGTGGCCCCTTCCTTCTGTTGTGTGGCCTCTTCCTTCTTCTGCGTGGCCCCTTCCCTCTGTTGTGTGGCCCCTTCCTTCTGTTGTGTGGCCTCTTCCTTCTTCTGCGTGGCCCCTTCCTTCTGTTGTGTGGCCTCTTCCTTCTTCTGCGTGGCCCCTTCCTTCTGTTGTGTGGCCCCTTCCTTCTTTTGTGTGGCCCCTTCCTTCTTCTGCATGGCCCCTTCCTTCTGTTGTGTGGCCTCTTCCTTCTTCTGCGTGGCCCCTTCCTTCTGTTGTGTGGCCTCTTCCTTCTTCTGCGTGGCCCCTTCCCTCTGTTGTGTGGCCCCTTCCTTCTGTTGTGTGGCCCCTTCCTTCTTTTGTGTGGCCCCTTCCTTCTTCTGCGTGGCCCCTTCCCTCTGTTGTGTGGCCCCTTCCTTCTGTTGTGTGGCCCCTTCCTTCTTTTGTGTGGCCCCTTCCTTCTTCTGTGTGGCCCCTTCCTTCTGTTGTGTGGCCCCTTCCTTCTTCTGCGTGGCCCCTTCCTTCTGTTGCGTGTCCCCTTCCACATTGAAGTCAATCAAATGTGTGAGTTGTGCTTAAAAATGTGAAACCAGCAGAAACAAAAGGGCAGCGCTGATGAAATGTGGATGGTGAAAAACAATGACAACACAGATCTGAAAGTGTGTGTGTGTGTGTGTGTGTGTGTGTGTGTGTGTCTGTGTTGATTATCATATAGAGAGGTTCACTGAATCCTGTGTGATGAATGCAGGACTGAAGGCTTCTACTAGAACTACATCTGACACACAGTCTACGTGTGTGTGTGTGTGTGTGTCTTCATTAAATTCTTCTGTTTCCATAAACCTGAATCCTCATGTTGAACTGCACACACATTTCCAGGTTCATCTCATGTTCAACAGCAGAATAATGCATCATTATTTTCATCCAGTTCTGACCATTTGCACCCAGAATTCATCTGGTTTATTCAGGTTCATTCAGGCCCAAAAACTGGCAGGAAATACAGACTGCATTAACATTAAAGGTGGGGTCTGAGATATTTTTCTGGAGCATTTTGTACTATATTCCTTAAAATCCCCTTTGCAGCCTAATTACAACTAATTAATTAAATGCTCTGACACAAAAAAAAATAAAAAAATCAGTCACCTGTGGAATGGACAGGACTGAAAAAACACCATCCAATCATTTTGAGCGCCCACTGGAAATTATTGAACAGTGATATGTCTATCAAACTCAACTGCCATTGGCCCCTCCCCCCTCTGTTCGTGCCCCTCTTTCAGCATGAATCGTGCGTTCCCAGATGGAAGCGCTTGTACAGGAAGTGAAGCCAGAACTGGATATATTAGTTCTATTGAGATGGAAAGTTCACCTGTAAACTGTTTAGTCACAAACATAAACCAGTAGGAAATGGAACATTAGTCCCATAGGTCTGAACTGGGACAGTTCTGGAAGAGTTGGGGGTTTAGAGGAAACTGAAGGAGGTATCCATGGATACGCCAGCCAGAGAATCAGCTAGGGCCATAGTCAGGGTATGAGCCCCAGGAGGGGCCATACGGGACCAGAGCTGGGGACGGAGCCTCAGCCAGGGATGGAGACGGTTCAGCCGGGCTGGACCAGACCATTGACCAAGCCGGGTCCGGAGCAGAGCCTCAGCCGGTGAACTGTTGCAGTGCAGCGCTCGTGAATCCTCGGGAACAAGGAGTTCGCGTGGCACTACTCTGGAGGCGTGGCTTCAGAGGGACGTCTGAAGAAAGGGGTTTGGACTTTTGCATTGAGTATTTTCAAAATGTAGCTGCTGGAACCGTTTTTCTAAGATCTCAGACCCCACCTTTAATGCAGCTAATAATAATCATAACAAGTGTTCAGAGAACGCAAACCTCCACCAAGCACCCTGAACGGTGTGCATGTGTGGATCGACTATTTCTGTTTAAAAAATGTCCACAGAGTCCACATTCCACAGTGGATGTGGAGAATTTAGTTCCAGATTCAAGATAATGTTCTAAGCTACAGGTGGATCTAATTGGAGGCTTATCGGAGTCGTTTGGAATTTTGGATGAATTTTGGAAAATTGCTCATTGATGAAAGACAGAAAAATTGTAGATGTTGTGACCTTGCTGTGACCTTGAACTTTGGCCTACTTGGACCAAAATTTAATGGGTTGGTCCCAGGGCTTAGGCCTATCTGTGGGGAAGATTTGGGAAAGATAGGTGGAAGAGTTTTACACTGAAGATGAGAACAAACAAAAAAACAAACAAAAAAAAGGAAAGTGATCACAATACCTCCTGGTGGAGGTAATAATGAAGCTGAGCTTTGGTAGGTTTGAAACCTGACATTCCAAGCAGTCCCTGAAGTCCTGAAGAGGACACATTCACATTCAGAGGACACATTCAGAGGACACCACCGTCTGGTTCTTGGTACACTCACCGCTTCGAGGGTTGATGGTGAAGAAGTTCTGGGGGTTTCCGCTGATGATGCGGTAGTTGAGTCTGTCTCCGGCACCAGGGGCCGGTGTGGCGTCAGGGTCCTGGGCCTGGATCTGGATCACTGAAACGTCCCTAGGGGAGTTCTCCAGCACCGAGGGCCGGTAGAGCGGCTCGGAGGTCAGCGGGGCATTGTCGTTGACGTCCTCCACCTGGACGAACACCTCGATGACGGCAAACTGGGGAACCACGCCGTGGTCGCTGGCATAAACCGTCAGCCAATAGGAGTCCTTGGTCTCACGGTCCAACATGTCGGTGGTGTAGATCACCCCTGTGGAACCACAAAGAAGAACACCGAGTTCCATTTAGTTTGAATTACGTTAAAGGGAAAGGGGATGAGCAAAGCCCCACAAAGACCACCAGGAGTTATTTCCATCCACGACGTGAGGTGTGGAACAGCAACGAAAGAGGAAAACAGTCTGAGGATGTGACAGAACCGACACACTGGAATTGCAAAGAATCAACACACTGGAACCACAAAGAACCGACACACTGGAACCGCAAAGAACCGACACAATGGAACTGCACAGAACCGACACACTGGAACCACAAAGAACCGAAACACAGGAACCGCAAAGAACTGACACACTGGAACAGCAAAGAACCAAAATACTGGAACTGCAAAAAAAACAAAATACTGGACCTGCAAAGAACCGACACACTGGAACCGCAAAGAACCAACACACTAAAACTGCAAAGAACCGACACACTGGAACCGCAAAGAACCAAAATACTGGAACTGCAAAAAAAAACGAAATACTGGACCTGCAAAGAACCGACACACTGGAACCGCAAAGAACCGACACACTGAAACCGCAAAGAACCGACACACTGTAACCGCACAGAACCAACACACTGGAACTGCACAGAACCGACACACTGGAACCACAAAGAACCAAAACACAGGAACCACAAAGAACTGACACACTGGAACCGTAACGAACCGACAAACTGGAACCGCAAAGAACTGACACACCAGAACTGCAAAGAACCGACACACCGGAACTGCACAGAACTGACACACTGGAACCGCAAAGAACTGACACACTGGAACCCCAAAGAGCCAAAATACTGGAACTGCCAAAAAAAAAACCAAAATACTGGAACTGCAAAGAACTGACACACTGGAACCGCAAAAAAAAAAAAAGACACACTGGAACTGCAAAGAACCGACACACTGGAACCGCAAAGAACCGACACACTTTGGGACTACCACAGTGTAGAAGAGCTGCTGTCAAAGCTCCATCTGTTCACACAGGGATCCAGATTATAACTCCATCTTAGCTTGGATCCATACGACAGAACAACGGTATCCATGACAGAACAACGACCGGTTCAAGCATCGGATCAGGGTATTTTTTGCTGCATTTCCACTACGTGGTACCGGCTCGACTCGACTCGACTCAGCGTTTTTGCGTTTCCATTCCAAAAAAGGACCTGGAATCTGGTACCTGGTACTAGTTTTTTGGTACCACCTCCGCTGAGGTTCCAGGACTGGGGACCAGATACTAAAGGTGACACTGTGTAAACACTGCAGACCACTGATTGGTCAGAGTGGTGTGTGTGCCCCGCCCTTTTCCAGTAAATCTGTCAGTAGGTGAATCCACATGATGACAGTCTGTAAAACTACACATACACAGAACCCCCACCCCCCACCCCCATGAAGCCCCTCCTGACTGTTAATAAAACACTTGGTTCCTTACACACACACAAACACACACACACACACACAATGAATCTAACCACATTCTGTTTCATAGCTGTTTGTGTGTGTGTGTGTGTGTGGGGGGGGGGGCATCAAGGCCAGATACAATCTGTTAAACATATGAGCCAATCCCATGATACTTTGCTGGTGGGATGGTTAGTGTAAACTCCAGTGACCTCTGACCTCTGTGTGTGTGTGTGTGTGTGTGTGTGTGTGTGTGTGTGTGTGTGTGTGTGTGTGTGTGAAAGGACAACAGATGGACAGAACAGCTGATGCATTTTATCAAAGAGAGTTCTGCTGTTTTTGAATGAACTAGTATATATACTGTGAATGTTGTATATATTGTATATGTTGCATTGTATATATTGTATATATTGTGTTGTGTATATTGTATATGTTGTGTTTATTTCATATGTTGTGTATATTGTATATGTTGTATTGTGTATATTGTATATGTTGTATTGTGTATATTGTATATGTTGTGTATATTGTATATGTTGTGTTGTGTGTATTGTGAGGAGGGGAAGGAGTGACAGTCTGCACTGACGTCCAATCAGATTCTCCACAGCACAAAAAAACAAAACAAAATTAAAGCCGCAAGCGGCATCTAAAGGCCCTCGCCAAGGGCACGTCCAGTGGAAGTATGCACATCATTGAGCAGGTGGCGCTCTAGCACCAAATTTCAGTGTCTTCTGATAAATGGGTGTCGGCCTGGGAGATTGACAACTGATTCAAATTTGAGGGAAATCATTGCTTGTATGTCCGAACTAAGGAAATTTTTGTATAAGTAAATCTGTAGGGGGCGCTATGCAGCTAAAATTAAATTTCTTCAATTGAATGGGTGTAGGCCTGCAAGATGTACCACTGAGTCAAATTTGAGCCAAATCGGTGTTCATATGTCCGAGGTGATGAAATTTTCGTGAAGGTGAATTTGTAGGGGGTGCTAGTGAGCGAAATGGCAATTTCTTTTGATAAATGGGTGTAGGCCTGGGAGATTGACAACTGATTCAAATTTGAGCCAAACTGGTGTTCGTATGTCTGAAGTGAAGTAATTTTCGTAAAGGTAAAATTGTAGCGGGCGCTACAGCTCCAAATTTCAAATTTTTCTGATAAATGGGTGTAGGCCTGAGAGATAGATGTCTGAGTCAAATTTGAGCCAAATTGGTGTTCGTATGTCCGAACTGAAGCAATTTTAATAATAAAAAAAAAAAAAACTTGTAGGGGGTGCTGTAGTGTGAAATTTCAGTTTCTTTTGACAAGTAGGTGTAGGCCTGGGAGACAGATGTCTGAGTCAAATTTGAGCCAAATCGGTGTTCATATCTCCAAACTGATGTCATTTTTGTAAATGTACATTTGTAGGAGGCGCTCTAGAGCGAAACTTCAAATTCTTTTAATAAATGAGTGTAGGCCTGGGAGATGGACGTCTGAGTGTAATTTGAGCCAAATCGGTGTTCGTATGTCTGAGCTGAAGCAATTTTTGTAATGGTAAATTCGCAAAGAAACTTTGCAAAGTTTGCGACGTTGTCACACAAAAATGGTGACACTAATCCAAAAAATTCGGCTAACTTTTGATGCCCCACTTCTCTAGATACTGTACACCGATTTTGAGCTCATCTGGCCAAACGGCCAAGGAGGAGATAGTTAAAATACGACGTCAGCGAAAGCGCTGACTCAGCATTTTGGAAATTTCAATCCAATATGGCCAACTTCCAGTTGGTTAAGGGGCGTGGCCACAATAATATTTTTTGTTTGTCTCCTCATGATGAATCTGTGTACCGATTTTCGTGGCTCTACGACAAACTTTATTTTGGACGTGCTCCCATTGACGTAATGCATTTCCACTTTTCAAGGGGGCGCTGCAGCAACATTTCTTTACCGACATCTACGAAACCTATATGTAAATTCAATTTTGCACATTTCTGAATTTTGTGCAAAATTTGGTGAGTTTTCATAAATGTTCAGGGGGTCAAAATTGAGCTCAAAGCGCAGGAGAAAGAAAAATAAAAAAAAATAATAATAATTAAAGCTGCAAGCAGCATTGGGCGGGACCTCGCACCAGGCGATCCGCCTCCCCCGCGATCCACCACCCGTGACTGTCGACGCCTCAGCTCCACTCACACCTCTCCGTCCCCATACCAGTTCCCACCCTTTAGTGTCTGTCCTCCTTACATCTGTACAGAACACCAGCGACCCTCTGCTGAAACCACCATCACCTTTAAAATGAGACTTTTATTTTGGAAACCCTACTGTGTGTATGTGCATTTGTTTTTAATGTGAGAGAAAGAATCCGTTTGAAAAATTAATTGAAATTGTATGAATAAGTGAGTATAAAACTGATGATTTACCACATTTAAGGCTTTTATTTTGGAAAAACCCTATTGTGTGAGGATGTGTGTCTGTGAGAAAGAGTACTTTTGAATGAAGAAACATTGTACAAACAGTTGAGTGTTTGGTCATAAAAATGAAAAGAAGTTATGTAACAGACATTTTGTATTATTCTTAATTTTGGTTTTATTTTGAAAAAATGTACTCCGTGTACTTTTGAATGTGTGCAAAATTTCCAATATCCACAATACAATGCAGTAAAACCTGTTTTAAAATAAAATTAAAAAAAAGAAATTTTTTGGATTACCTGGGACTTGAACCAGGGTCCTTCGGCTCCATAGGCAGCTACATGAACCACTGAACTACAGAGAGTCACGTGAAAATGTGCACCAGCAAGACTTTTATAGGGATTTTGCCATTTGGAAAAGTGAAACTAAACATAGTCTTCAAAAAATCGCTATAATTCCATAACCGTAGGTCGTATCTGAAAAATTCTTTCACTTTTGGATTCTGCAGACTCGTGGGAATTCAATGAGGTATAAATTTTATGTCAAAACTCTGAAATGAATAAGCAGTAATTGCAGAAACGTAGAGTAACTTTCAAAGGCAGATTGCCAACTTCCTGTTGGAGTTAGCTCATGAGTGTCAGTGTATGATTTGTCGGGCTCAATCAGACCAACATTTTGGCATTTGTTTCATGTTTCTGTGACATTCCTACTGGCTGCTAGGGCAGATTTTGTGTGTTTTTTAGTACATAGGTGGCGCTACAAAGTCCATTTTGGCACCCAAGGGGTTAATTTTTGATATTGTATGAAAGTGTTCACCAGCCATGACATACATGGCAAATTTGGTGAGTTTTGGAGCATGTTAAGGGGGTCAAATGGCAGTCTAAATTGGAAAAAGTATGAAAATAAAAGAATTGTTATAAATCAACAACCATACATCCTATCTCAAAAATTTTTGCATGTGAGCATTGTGCTGAGTCCCACAAACGTGTAGATATGTCACATGTAAGGAAAAACTGCAAAGTGAAAAATGAGTTCCAAACATCACAACTTTGCGGGCTTGTAAAAAAAAAACTAAGACAGTTCCGGAAAAAGTGAGAGATCACTTTTTTGAGGAGGTTTCACTCTATCTTTTGATGCTATTTAGAAGTCAATATGACAAACGGTGTCATCGGAGTTAGTTTTAGAAATTTTATTTTGAAAGGCATATTGTGAACTTCCTGCTGGAGTTAGGTCATAAGTGTCAGTGGATGATTTGTAGTGCTTCATCCAACAAGAATTTTGGCACTGGTTTCATGTCTGTACGACATTCGTAGTGGCCACTAGGGCTTTTCCCATTTTTTTCACATAGGTGGCGCTAGAGAGGCCATTTTGGCACCTATGGGGTTAATTTTTACATTTTATCAAATTTTTCGCCAGGCCTGACATGTGTGCCAAATTTGGTGAGTTTTTGAGCATGTTTAGGGGGGCAAATTCCAGTTTAAAGCGTCACGGAAAAATAATAATAATAATAATAATAATAATAATATAAAAACGAACGAAAAACAATAGGGCCTTGCTTGCAGGCAAGGCCTCTCACTGTGTGAGAGGGCCTTACCTTTCGGCTCGGTCCCTAATTAAAGCTGCAAGCAGCATTGGGCGGGACCTCGCACCGGGCAATCCGCCTCCCCCGCGATCCGCCACCCGTGACTGTCGACGCCTCAGCTCCACTCACACCTGTCCGTCCCCATACCAGTTCCCATCCTTTAGTGTCTGTCCTCCTTACATCTGTACAGAACACCAGCGACCCTCTGCTGAAACCACCATCACCTTTAAAATGAGACTTTTATTTTGGAAACCCTACTGTGTGTATGTGCATTTGTTTTTAATGTGAGAGAAAGAATCCGTTTGAAAAATTAATTGAAATTGTATGAATAAGTGAGTATAAAAGTGATGATTTACCACATTTAAGGCTTTTATTTGGAAAAACCCTATTGTGTGAGGATGTGTGTCTGTGAGAAAGAGTACTTTTGAATGAAGAAACATTGTACAAACAGTTGAGTGTTTGGTCATAAAAATGAAAAGAAGTTATGTAATAGACATTTTGTATTATTCTTAATTTTGGTTTTATTTTGAAAAAATGTACTCCGTGTACTTTTGAATGTGTGCAAAATTTCCAATATCCACAATACAATGCAGTAAAACCTGTTTTAAAATAAAATAAAAAAAAAAAAAAATTTTTGGATTACCTGGGACTTGAACCAGGGTCCTTCGGCTCCATAGGCAGCTACATGAACCACTGCACTACAGAGAAACATGTGAAAATGTGCACCAGCAAGACTTTTATAGGGATTTTGCCATTTGGAAAAGTTAATTTGGCCATTTGGCCATTTGGGTCAAATGGCAGTCTAAAGTGGAAAAAGTATGAAAATAAAAGAATTGTTATAAATCAACAACCGTACATCCTATCTCAAAAATTTTTGCATGTGAGCATTGTGCTGAGTCCCATGAACGACCATCACCTTTAAATGAGACTTTTATTTTGGAAACCCTACTGTGTGTATGTGCATTTGTTTAGTATGTGAGGGAAAAAATCAGTTAGAAAAATGAATTGAAGTTGTATGAATAAGTGAGTATAAAAGTGATGATTTCTCACAGTTAAGGCTTTTATTTTGGAAAAACCCTATTGTGTGAGCATGTGTGTCTGTGAGAAAGAGTACTTTTGAATGAAGAAACATTGTACAAACAGTTGAGCGTTTGGTCATAAAAATGAAAAGAAGTTATGTAAAAGACAGTATGTATTATTTTTAATAAGGGTTTTATTTTGAAAAAAATGTACTGTGTTTACTTTGTAATGTGTGCAAAATGTCCAATATCCACAACAAAATACAGCAAAACATGTTTTAAAATGTGATGAAGGGAAGAAAAAAAAAAAAAAAAAGCTATTTCCCTTCTTGGGGTTTGAACCCAGGACTCCTGCATAACAGAACACTGCTCTAACCACTGATCTATTATCAGACACCCACCAGATGGCAGCAGTGTCCTTTATATGGGGATATTGTCATTGTGAAAAGTGAAACTACACATACTCTTCCAAAAATCGCCATTATTCCATAACCGTAGGTCGTATCTGAAAAATTCTTTCACTTTTGGATTCTGCAGACTTGTGGGAATTTAATGAGATAAAACTTTTGTGTCAAAAGTCTAAAATGAATAAGCAGTAATTGCAGAAACGTAGAGTAACTTTCAAAGGCAGATTGCCAACTTCCTGTTGGAGTTAGCTCATAAGTGTCAGTGTATGATTTGTCGGCTCAATCAGACCAACATTTTGGCATTTGTTTCATGTTTCTGTGACATTCCTACTGGCCGCTAGGGAAGATTTTGTGTGTTTTTTAGTACATAGGTGGCGCTACAGAGTCCATTTTGGCACCCAAGGGGTTAATTTTGATATGGTATGAAAGTGTTCAGCAGCCATGACATACATGGCAAATTTGGTGAGTTTTGGAGCATGTTAAGGGGGTCAAATGGCAGTCTAAAGTGGAAAAAGAATGAAAAGAAAAAAAATTGTTATAAATCAATAACTGTACATGCTATCTTAAAAATTTTTGCATGTGAGTATTGTGGTGAGTACCGTGAACGCGTAGATATGTCACATGTGGGGAAAAACTCCAAAGTGAAAAATGAGTTTCAAACATCGCAACTTTGCAGCCCTGTAAAAGAAAAACTAAGACAGGTCTGGAAAAAGTGTGAGATCAGTTTTTTGATGAGGGTTCACTCTATCTTTTGGGGCTATTTAGAAGTCAATACGACAAATGGTGTCATCGGAGTTAGTTTTAGAAATTTTATTTTGAAAGGCATATTGCGAACTTCCTGTTGGAGTTAGGTCATAAGTGTCAGTGCATGATTTGTAGCGCTTTATCCAACAAAAATTTTGGCACTGGTTTCATGTCTGTACAACATTCCTACTGGCCAATAGGGCAGTTGCCATTTTTTTCACATAAGTGGCGCTAGAGAGGCCATTTTGGCACCTATGGGGTTAATTTTTTCATTTTATCAAATTTTTCGCCAGGCCTGACATGTGTGCCAAATTTGGTGAGTTTTCGTGCATGTTCAGGGGGTCAAAATCCAGGTCAAAGTGGTGTGTGAATAATAATAATATAAAAACGAACAAATAACAATAGGGCCTTGCTTGCAGGCAAGGCCTCTCACTGTGTGAGAGGGCCTTACCTTTCGGCTCGGTCCCTAATAATAATCTGAGCAAGAACAATACAGCCGTTTCTATGGCAACCACGTATTTGCCCTTTTTTGAAAGTTCTCGAGGTCCCCCACATGTGTGTGGGGTCAGATGTCACGTGTCGTGCACTTACACCCACGTGACTGACCCCGAGTGGGCGTGTCCCATTGACTCCCCTTCATTCTGAGCAGGTGTAAATATGCGATTTGTGCACATGTCATATACATCGTCGGAAAGGTCTCAGTGCCGTGAATGTGAAAATGTGTGAGAGTGGCGACAGTGGCGAAAGGTGACCGCGTCACTGGCGATTTTGTCCCCATGCGCCCACTGCAGACTCAATAGGCCCTGCGCCGGCTTTACTCGGCTCGGGCCTAATAATCTGAGCAAGAACAATATAGCTGTTTCCATGGTAACCACGTATTTGGCCTTATTTGAAAGCTCTCGAGGTCCCCCACATGTCTGTGGGGTCAGAGGTCATGTGTCGTGCACTTACACCCGTGTGACTGACCCCGACTTGGCGTGTCCCATTGACTCCCATTCATTCTGAGCAGGTGTAAATATGTGACTTGTGCACATGTCATATACATCTTCGGAAAGGTCTCAGTGCCGTGAATGTGAATGTGTGTGAGAGTGGCGATAGTGGCGAAAGGCGACCGCGTCACTAGCAATTTTGTCCCCATGCGCCCACTGCAGACTCAGTAGGCCCTGCGCCGGCTTTACTCGGCTCGGGCCTAACAAGAGCTGCTGCAGCGAAACACATGAGAAATAGAGGAGCACATC
Source organism: Sphaeramia orbicularis (assembly GCF_902148855.1). Taxonomy (NCBI): domain Eukaryota; kingdom Metazoa; phylum Chordata; class Actinopteri; order Kurtiformes; family Apogonidae; genus Sphaeramia; species Sphaeramia orbicularis. The sequence goes on from NW_021941748.1 coordinate 24,107, forward strand.
AGATCCACATCAGATCCATATAATCAGTCTGCGGTAGTAGGCCACGCCCCCTGCACATGCAGTGAGTCACTGGTAACAACACTGAATTAAAGCCGCAAGTGGCATTGAAAGGCCCTCTCCACAGGCACGTCCAGTAAAAGTATGTCCATCGTTCAGCAGGTGGCACTCTACCACCAAATTTTAACGTCTTCTGATGAAGTAAATCTGTAGGGGGCTCTATGGAGCCAATATTTAATTTCTTCCATTGAATGGGTGTAGACCTGCGAGATGTACCACTGAGTCAAATTTGAGCCAAATTGGTGTTCGTATCTCCGAACTGATGCAATTTTTGTGAAGGAAAATTTGTAGGGGGCGCTATTGAGCGAAATGATAATTTCTTTTGATAAATGGGTGTAGGCCTGGGAGATTGACGACTGATTCAAATTTTAGCCAAATCGGTGTTCGTATGTCCAAACTGAAGCAATTATCGTAAAGGTAAAGTTGTAGGGGTGCTATAGCACCAAATTTCACATTTTTCTGATAAATGGCTGTAGGTCTGGGAGATAGATGTCTAAGTCAAATTTGAGCCAAATCGGTGTTCCTATGTCCGAACTGAAGCAATTTTAATTAAAAAATTAATAAAAACTTGTAGAGGGCGCTGTAGTGCGAAATTTCAATTTCTTTTGACAGATAGGTGTAGGCCTGGGAGACAGATGTCTGAGTCAAATTTGAGCCAAATCGGTGTTTGTATCTCTGAACTGATGTCATTTTTGTAAATGTACATTTGTAGGGGGCGCTATAGTGCAAAATTTCAATTTCTTTTAATATATGGCTGTAGGCCTGGGAGATGGACGTCTGATTCAAATTTGAGCCAAATCAGTGTTTGTATGTCTGAGCTGAAGCAATTTTTGTAATGGTAAATTTCCGAAGAAACTTTGCAAAGTTTGCGACATCGTCACACAAAAACAGTGAGACCGATCCCAAAAATTCAGCTAACTTTTGATGCCCCACTTCTCTAGATACTGTACACTGATTTTCAGCTCATTTGGCCACACGGCCAAGGAGGAGATAGTTAAAATATGACGTCAGCGAAAACGCTGACATAGCATTTTGGAAATTTCCATCCAATAAGGCCGACAGGAGAAAGAAAAATAAGAAAAAAAAAAAAAAAATTAAAGCCGCAAGCGGCATCTAAAGGCCCTCACCACTGGCACGTCCAGTAGAAGTATGTCCATCGTTCAGCAGGTGGCGCTCTAGCACCAAATTTCAATGTCTTCTGATGAATGGGTGTAGGCCTGGGAGATTGACAACTGATTCAAATTTGTGGCAAATCTTTGTTTGTATGTCCAAACTAAAGAAAATTTTGTATAAGTAAATCTGTAGGGGGTGCTATGCAGCTAAAATTAAATTTCTTCCATTGAATGGGTGTAGGCCTGCGAGATGTACCACTGAGTCAAATTTGAGCCAAATCGGTGTTTGTATGTCCGAACTGAAGCAATTGTAATAAAAAAATTTAAAAAAAAAACTTGTAGGGGGCGCTGTAGTGCGAAATTTCACTTTCATTTGACAAGTAGGTGTAGGCCTGGGAGACACATGTCTGAGTCAAATTTGAGCCAAATCGGTGTTCGTATGTCTGAACTGATGTCATTTTTGTAAATGTACATTTGTAGGGGGCGCTATTATGTGAAATTTCAATTTCTTTTAATAAATGGGTGTAGGCCTGGGAGATAGACGTCTGAGTCAAATTTAAGAATAATCGGTGTTTGAATGTCTGAGCTGAAGCAATTTTTTTGATGGTAAATTTTCGAAAAAACTTCACAAAGTTTGCAACCTCGTCGCACAAAAACGGTAACACCGATTTAAAAAATTCAGCTACCTTTTGATGCCCCACTTCTCTAGATACTGTACACCAATTTTGAGCTCATTTGGCCAAATGCCCAAGGAGGAGATAGTTAAAATATGATGTCAGCGAAAACGCTGACTCCGCATTTTGGAAATTTCAATCCAATATGGCCGACTAAGGGTTGGTTTAGGGGCGTGGCCATAATAATATTTTTTGTTTGTCTCCTCATGATGAATCTGTCTACCAATTTTTGTGGCTCTACGACAAACTTTATGTTGGACGTGCTTCCATTGGCGTAATGTATTTCCACTTTTCAAGGGGGTGCTGCAGGAACATTTCTTTACCGACATCTACAAAACCTATATGTAAATTAAATTTCTCGCACTTCTGAATTTTGGGCAAAATTTGGTGAGTTTTCGTAAATGTTCAGGGGGTCAAAATTGAGCTCAAAGCGCAGGAGAAGGAAAAATAAGACAAAATTAAAGCCGCAAGCGGCATCTACAGGCCCTCGCCATGGGCACGTCCAGTAGAAGTATGCGAAATTTCAATTTCTTTTAATAAATGGCTATAGGCCTGGGAGATGGACGTCTGAGTCAAATTTGAGCCAAATCGGTGGTTGTATGTCTGAGCTGAAGCAATTTTTGTAATGGTAAATTCCCGAAGAAACTTTGCAAAGTTTGCGATGTTGTCACAAAAAAACGGTGACACTGATCCAAAGAATTCGGCTAACTTTTGATGCCCCACTTCTCTAGATACTGTACACCGATTTTGAGCTCATTTGGCCAAACAGCCAAGGAGGAGATAGTTAAAATATGACGTCAGTGAAAACGCTGACTCAGCATTTTGGAAATTTCAATCCAATATGGCCGACTTCCGGTTGGTTTAGGGGCGTGGCCACAGGAATATTTTTTGTTTGTCTCCTCATGATGAATATGTGTACCAATTTTCGTGGGTCTATGACAAACTTTACGTTGGACGTGTTCCCATTGACGTAATGTATTTCCACATTTCAAGGGGGCGCTGCCACAACATTTCTTTACCGGCATCTGTGAAACCTATATGTAAATTCAATTTTGCACATTTCTGAATTTTGGGCAAATTTCGGTGAGTTTTCGTAAATGTTTAGGGGGTCAAATTTGAGCTCAAAGCGCAGGAGAAAGAAAAATAAACATTGAATTAAAGCCGCAAGCGGCATCTAAAGACCCTCGCCAAGGGCACGTCCAGTAGAAGTATGTTCATCGTTCAGCTGGTGGCGCTCTAGCCCCAAATTTTGTGTCTTCTGATGAATGAGTGTAGGCCTGGGAGATTGACAATTGACTCAAATTTGAGAAAAATCAGTGTTCGTACGTCCCAACTGAACAAGTTCTTGTATAAATAAATCTGTAGGGGGCGCTATGGAGCTAAAATTCAATTTGTTCCATTGAATGGGTGTAGGCCTGTGAGATGTACCACTGAGTCAAATTTGAGCCAAATCGGTGTTCGTATCTCCGAACTGATGCAATTTTCGTGAAGGTAAATTTGTAGGGGGCGCTATTGCGTGAAATGGAATTTTCTTTTGATAAATGGGTGTAGGCTTGGGAGATTGACAACTGATTCAAATTTGAGTGAAATCGGTGTTCGTACGTCCGAATTGATGCAATTTTCGTGAAGGTAAATTTGTAAGGGGCGCTATTGAGCGAAATGGCAATTTCTTTTGATAAATGGGTGTAGGCCTGGGAGATACACGTCTGAGTCAAATTTGAGCCAAATTGGTGTTCGTATGTCCGAACTGAAGCAATTTTAATAAAACAAATTTAAAAAAAAAACTTGTAGGGGGCGCTGTAGTGCAAAATTTCACTTTCTTTTGACAAGTAGGTGTAGGCCTGGGAGACACATGTCTGAGTCAAATTTGAGCCAAATCGGTGTTCATATGTCCGAACTGATGTCATTTTTGTAAATGTACATTTGTAGGGGGTGCTATAGTGCAAATTTCAATTTCTTTTAATAAATGGGTGTAGGCCTGGGAGATAGATGTCTGAGTCAAATTTGAGCCAAATTGGTGTTCGTATGTCCGAACTGAAGCAATTTTCGTAATGGTAAATTCCCGAAGAAAATTTGCAAAGTTTGCGATGTCGTCACACAAAAACGGTGACACCAATCCCAAGAATTTGGCTAATTTTTGATGCCCCACTTCTCTAGATACTGTACACCGATTTTGAGCTCATTTGGCCAAATGCCCAAGGAGGAGATAGTTAAAATACGACGTCAGCGAAAACGCTGACTCAGCATTTTGGAAATTTCAATCCAATATGGTTGACTAAGGGTTGGTTTAGGGGCGTGGCCATAATAATATTTTTTGTTTGTCTCCTCATGATGAATCTGTGCACTGATTTTCGTGGCTCTACGACAAACTTTACGTTGGACATGCTCCCATTGGCGTAATGTATTTCCACTTTTCAAGGGGGCGCTGCAGCAAAATTTCTTTACCGACATCTACGAAACCTATATGTAAATTCAATTTCTCGCACTTCTGAATTTTGGGCAAAATTTGGTGAGTTTTCGTAAATGTTCAGGGGGTCAAATTTGAGCTCAAAGAGCAGGAGAAGAAAAAAAAAAATCTGAGCAAGAACAATATAGCCGTTTCCGTGGCAACCACATATTTGGCCTTATTTGAAAGCTCTTGAGCTCCCCCACATGTCTGTGGGGTCAGAGGTCATGTGTCATGCACTTACACACACGTGACTGACCCCGACTGGGCGTGTCCCATTGACTCCCATTCATTCTGAGCAGGTGTAAATATGCGATTTGTGCACATGTCATGTACATGTTCTTAAAGGTCTCAGTGCCGTGAATGTGAATATGTGTGAGAGTGGCGACAGTGGAGAAAGGCGACTGCGTCACTGGTGATTTCGTCCCCATTCGCCCACTGCAGACTCAATAGGCCCTGCGCCGGCTTTACTCGGCTCCGGCCTAAAAATGAGAACGAACCAGAGAAAATCCCCGTAAATGCAGACTTGGTGCCAAAAACCAAAACAGCATCAGTTCTGTGGAATTATTTCAGATCCACAAGGATGAAACTGAAACGTGGATAAGGCTAATGACGTTCATTTTGTCTTCTGTTTCAGTAAATATACTATTTTCTTTGTTCAGATCAGGTCTAGGTTTTCAGATGTTTCCTGCTTGACAGTTTCCACTGTGACTCCACTCGGCTCTGGTTGGCTCAACGGGCTCTGATTGGTCCATCGAGCCGACCAGCTGATAAATGACACGTTAGCAGCACGTCGGATGACGCTTCTGAGGAAGACTGGAGTCACAGTGGAAACTGTCAAGCAGGTAACATCTGAAAACTGGACCTGATCTGAACAAAGAAAATAGTATATTTACTGAAACAGAAGACAAAGTGAACGTCATTAGCCTTAACCAAGAAAGTTCTGGACATGACAGTGGTAAGGCCCTCCACCGACTGGAAAAGTTGGAAAAAGAGCAAGCCTGCCCGAAAAACCACCTAAGATTCAACATGTGATGCAGAGATGAGGACATAACACCGGCAAGCCTTAACATAAAAAGCCCTATCCCAACCAAGAACGCAGAAAACATCATTAAAAAAGCCAGGAAAGTCCTCATCAGAGAACGGACAAGGACAACGTTAAGCATGATCAACGAAATCAGCGCACAAATAAAAGACGAAATGGACAATTTCAAGCACCACCACACACTGGAGAAGAACATGGAGGAAGAAATAAATGCATCCCTGAAACGCACATATGAACAAGAATTTGGCATCACAAAGCAACATCAGATCAAAAAACTCAACAAACTAATAGAAAGAAGAAATTAAAACAGACAAGCACACTTCAAAACCAATAAAAAATGGTTGCCGAATCTAACAAAATGCACCCTCACAGAACCAGAAAAAAAGTGTCAACCAAAGGACTAAATTTTGCCATTACACCCAAAAAAATACCACATGATGAATATATACTCGCCACAGAATTAGCATGCCATAAAATCCAAGACCAGGGACAGAAAGCAGAAGTCCAGAACGCGGTAGCAGGGATCCTCAAATCGAACAACAGATGGAAAACATGTTAGGAGACAGAGACACATATGAAATACTGAAAAAGACCCCACAGAGGAAAAGGACACTAAAAACACTACTAGAAAACAATAAAATAACACGAGACACATACGACCACCTCATACCCACAGCTAATATCACCCCCCGAATATATGGAACCCCCAAAATACACAAAAAGAACACCCCTCTATGGCCAATAATAGCATCGGTTCGGTCACCTACAACCTTTCCAAAGCCATAGTGGAAATCCTCAAACCCTTCCTCGGCACAACACAACACCACTGCAAGAATTCAAAACTAGCCCCAGAACTCAACAACATGACAGTAGAAAAAGACGAAATCCTCATTTCACACAACATAATATCTCTTTTCACCAAAACCCCTGTGGACATCACATTGCACATAGTACAAGATCGCTTAAAACAAGACCGGACCCTCAAGAAACGCACAAACCTGACAGTCCACGACATCTCCACACTTCTAAATTTCGTTGCCAAATCCACCTACTTTCAGTTCAGAAACAAAATATACAGACAGACAGAAGGATTCGCCATGGGAGACCCACTATCCGCAATAATGAGCAGTTTTTTCATGGAGGACCTGGAAACTGAAGCCATCCACACAGCACCCACCCACTGCAAACCATTACTTTGGAAAAGATACGTAGACGACATCCAGGAAAAATAAAAACCGGACACACACAAGAACTTACAGACCTCTTAAACAGCACTGACCAAACTGGAAACATACAACTCACCCACGAAGAAGAAACAAACTGGACCATATCATTCCTGGACATGAACATCCACCACAGAGAAGACAGCAGTATTAAAATCACAGTCTACAGAAAACCCACACACACCGACCAGTACCTCCTCTGGACATCACAACACCAGTACCTCCTCTGGACATCACAACACCAGTACCTCCTCTGGACATCAGAACACCAGTACCTCCTCTGGACATCAGAACACCAGTTCCTCCTCTGAACATCAGAACACCCCACAGCACACGAACTCTCAGTCGTCAGAACACTATATGAATGGGCCACCGTCATAACCGACGAACACGACAGACAGGAGGAGGAAAAACATATTCAACACGCTCTTACACTGTGACAGTACCCCAAATGGGCCATCAACAAAGGCAGACAATAAGTCAAAAACAAAGAAAAGAAGAGCAAAGACAAAAAAACAAAACACACAAAAAAGACCAACGATAAACCCAAAGATTTCATAACCATACCATACATCCAGGGGATAACAGAACCAATACAGAGGGTCATGAAAAAACACCACATCAACACTGTCATCAAACCACACACAAAACTCTGTCAGTTACTCGTACACCCAAAGGACAAAATAGTAACGGACCAAAAATGTCATTTTCAAGAAACCATGCAAATCATGTAACAAAACATACATCAGGAAAACAGGACGATCTTTCAACAAAAGGAAAAACGAACACCAAAAAGAATGTGAAAAGGAGACAGTGGGGAAATTCACATGGACTCAAAAGGATTAAGCCGAACAGGAGAACTTAAAATCGACCATCACTGACCACTGCAGGAGACACACCCACATCACAGACCACTGCAGAAGACACACCCACATCACAGACCACTGCAGAAGACACACCCACATCACAGACCACTGCAGAAGACACACCCACATCATGGACAGGGATCAGGGCACAGTCAGAACTTCTGAAACAAACAAACTCAAACGTTGGATCAAGGAGGCGATAGAGATCAGGAAGTGGGCGAGCGGCACCATCACCTGGGACCAGGGGGCGTACACCCTCTGCACACCTGGGATTCCCTCCTCCACAGACCACCCAAGGCGGAGGAGGCGCAGTCGGCTCAACGGGCTCTGATTGGTCCGTTGAGCCGACCAGCTGATGAATGACACGTCAGCAGCACGTCGGATGACGCTTCTGAGGAAGACGGGAGTCACAGTGGAAACTGTCAAGCAGGAAACATCTAAAAACTAGACCTGATCTGAACACAGAAAACAGTATATTTACTGAAACATGTGGAAACAGCAGAAGGATGAAACTGATACATGTGGAAACACAACCACAGGAAACACAACCAGTGAGTTTGACCATTTCCATCTGCTCCTCTGAACCCTTTCCAGTCTAATTCCAGTCTTAATGGTCCTGGTTCCAGACTCTGAGGTGGAGCCTGCATGGCCCAAGGGCTGCTGGGTATCTGAGGCAGAGGCTTTACACAAACCACACCAACTGAGAGTCTGGTATTAATGAGGAATTAAGAGAAGATTAATGAAGGCACTGATTAGCATTAGCATTAGTGCTCATCCCAGTCAGGGCATTCACTTAGTGTGTGTGTGTTCTACAGCAGGAGGAGAGGAGGACAAGGAGAGGAGGAGGAGAGAAGGAGGAGAGGAAGGAGAGGAGGCGGAGGAGGAGGAGGAGAGGAGGAGGAGAGGAAGGAGAGGAGGAGGAAGAGGAGGAGGAGAGGAAGGAGAGGAGGAGAGGAGAAGGAGAGGAAGGAGGAGAAGGAGAGGAGGAGGAGAGCGAGGAGAGGAGGAGGAGGAAGAGGAGAGGAAGGAGAGGAGGAGAGGAAGGACGAGGAAGGAGAGGAGGAGGAGGAGAGGAGGAGGAAGGAGAGGAGGAGGAAGAGGAGGAGGAGAGAGAGAGAGAGGGAAGGAGGAGAGGAGAGGAGGAGGAAGAGGAATGAGAGGAGGAGAGGAAGGAGGAGGAGGAGGAGAAGTAGAGGAGGAGGAGATGAGGGGGAAGGAGAGGGGGAGAGGAGGAGGAGAAGAAGGAGAAGGAAGAGGAGGAGGAGAAGGAGAGAGAAGGAGGAGAAGGAGAAGAGGAGGAGAGGTGGACTGGAAAGGAGAGGGGGAGAAGGAGGAGAAGGAGAGGAAGGAGATGAGGAGAAGAAGGAGGAGGAGAAAGAGGAGAGGAGAAGAGGTGGAAAAGAAAAGGAAGGCTCCCATATCAGTGGGACCCTATAAACCTATACAGACTATTATCCAGACTATTAACCAGACTATACAAACTATTATCCAGACTATTAACCAGACTATACAAACTATTATCCAGACTATACAGACTATTATCCAGACTATTAACCAGACTATACAAACTATTATCCAGACTATACAGACTATTATCCAGACTATTAACCAGACTATACAAACTATTATCCCGACTATACAGACTATTATCCAGACTATTAACCAGACTATACAAACTATTATCCAGACTATACAGACTATTATCCAGACTATACAGACTATTATCCAGACTATACAGACTATTATCCAGACTATTAACCAGACTATACAAACTATTATCCAGACTATACAGACTATTATCCAGACTATACAGACTATTATCTAGACTATACAGACTATTATCCAGACTATACAAACTATTATCCAGACTATACAGACTATTATCCAGACTATACAGACTATTATCCAGACTATTAACCAGACTATACAAACTATTATCCAGACTATACAGACTATTATCCAGTCTATACAGACTATTATCTAGACTATACAGACTATTATCCAGACTATTACCCAGACTATACAAACTATTATCCAGACCATACAGACTATTATCCAGTCTATACAGACTATTATCCAGACTATACAAACTATTATCCAGACTATTAACCAGACTATACAAACTATTATCCAGTCTATACAGACTATTATCCAGACTATACAAGCTATTATCCAGACTATACTGACTATTCAGAGTATTATCCAGTCTATACAGACTATTATCCAGACTATACAGACTATTACCCAGTCTATACAGACTATTATCCAGACTATACAGACTATTATCCAGACTATACAGACTATTACCCAGTCTATACAGACTATTATCCAGACTATACAAACTATTATCCAGACTATACAGACTATTATCCAGTCTATACAGACTATTATCCAGACTATACAGACTATTATCCAGACTATTAACCAGACTATACAAACTATTATCCAGACTATACAGACTATTATCCAGACGATACAGAATATACAGACTATTATCCAGGCCATACAGACTATTATCCAGGCTATAAAAACTATTATCCAGACTATCCAGTCTATACAGACTATTATCCAGTCTATACAGACTATTATCCAGTCTATACAGACTATTATCCAGTCTATACAGACTATTACACCGACTATACAAACTATTATCCAGACTATACAGACTATTATCCAGTCTATACAGACTATTATCCAGAGTATACAGACTATTATCCAGTCTATACAGACTATTATCCAGACTATACAAACTATTATCCAGACTATACATAACAATTATCCAGTCTATACAGACTATTATCCAGACTATACAAACTATTATCCAGACTATAAAGACAATTATCCAGTCTATACAGACTATTATCCAGTCTATACAGACTATTATCCAGATTATACAGACTATTATCCAGGCTATACAGGCTATACAGACTATTATCCAGGCTATACACACTATACAGACTATTATCCAGTCTATACAGACTATTATCCAGACTATACAGACTATTATCCAGGCTATACAGACTATACAGACTATTATCCAGACTATACAGACTATCATCCAGTCTATACAGACTATTATCCAGGCTATACAGAGTATACAGACTATTATCCCGTCTATACAGACTATTATCCAGTCTATGCAGACTATTATCCAGACTATACAGACTATACAGACTATTATCCAGACTATACAGACTATCATCCAGTCTATACAGACTATTATCCAGGCTATACAGAGTATACAGACTATTATCCAGGCTATACAGACTATACAGACTATTGTCCAGACTATACAGACTATACAGACTATTATCCAGGGTATACAGAGTATACAGACTATTATCCAGGCTATACAGACTATACAGACTATTATCCAGTCTATACAGACTATTATCCAGACTATACAGACTATTATCCTGTCTATACAGACTATTATCCAGACTATACAAACTATTATCCAGACTATACAGACTATGCAGACTATTATCCAGTCTATCCAGACTATTATCCAGTATATACAGACCATTATCCAGACTATACAGACTATTATCCAGGCTATACAGGCTATACAGACTATTATACAGGCTATACAGACTATTATCCAGGCTATACACACTATACAGACTATTATCCAGTCTATACAGACTATTATCCAGACTATACAGACTATTATCCAGGCTATACAGACTATACAGACTATTATCCAGACTATACAGACTATCATCCAGTCTATACAGACTATTATCCAGGCTATACAGAGTATACAGACTATTATCCCGTCTATACAGACTATTATCCAGTCTATGTAGGCTATTATCCAGACTATACAGACTATACAGACTATTATCCAGATATAGAGACTATTATCCAGGCTATACAGACTATACAGACTATTATCCAGGGTATACAGAGTATACAGACTATTATCCAGTCTATACAGACTATTATCCAGGGTATACAGAGTATACAGACTATTATCCAGTCTATACATACTATTATCCAGGTTATACAGAGTATACAGACTATTATCCAGTCTATACAGACTATTATCCAGACTATACAGACTATTATCCAGGTTATACAGAGTATACAGACTATTATCCAGTCTATACAGACTATTATCCAGACTACACAGACTATTACCCAGACTATACAGACTATTATCCAGGTTATACAGAGTATACAGACTATTATCCAGTCTATACAGACTATTATCCAGACTATACAGACTATTATCCAGGTTATACAGAGTATACAGACTATTATCCAGTCTATACAGACTATTATCCAGACTACACAGACTATTACCCAGACTATACAGACTATTATCCAGGTTATACAGAGTATACAGACTATTATCCAGTCTATACAGACTATTATCCAGACTATACAGACTATTACCCAGACTATACAGACTATTATCCAGAGTACACAGACTATTATCCAGACTATACAGAGTATTATCCAGACTATACAGACTATTATCCAGACTATACAGACTATTATCCAGGCTATGCAGACTATACAGACTATTATCCAGGTTATACAGACTATTATCTAGACTATACAGACTATTATCCAGACTATACAGACTATACAGAGTATTATCCAGACTATACAGACTATTATCCAGACTATCCAGACTATTATCCAGGCTATGCAGACTATACAGACTATTATCCAGGTTATACAGACTATTATCTAGACTATACAGACTATTATCCAGACTATACAGACTATTATCCAGGCTATGCAGACTATACAGACTATTATCCAGGTTATACAGACTATTATCCAGACTATACAGACTATAGAGACTATTATCCAGGTTATACAGACTATTATCCAGACTATACAGACTATTATCCAGACTATACAGATGTCAGATGTTCATTTGAACAGCAGTCAGACCTTGGTCAGTCGGTCTGTTCTGTCTGTGCAGTCTTTGCCCAGTCTTGGTCCAGTCTGTATCTGTCCAGTCTTGGTCCAGTCTGTGCAGTCTTGGTCCAGTCTATATCTGTCCAGTCCATTCCAAACACAGTCTTTTTTTTTCTGAACCTGTGGACTCTTAGTGTCGCTCCACCCACTTAGTGTAGCCCCGCCCACACACTGACTCACACATGGTCCCTGTGCTGGTAACCCTGACAGACTGTTCACTCTGAAGGCTTTGGGTACACAGAAAAACAACTGACACAGTTCTGCACTGAATCAGACCACAGAAAGTCCAAGTCCACCTGAACACTGAAGAACCAGGAGAACAGAACGACAGGAGGAGCAGAAACAGTTCTGTTCTGTGTTCTGTTCTGTGTTCTGTGCTGTGTTCTGTTCTGTGTTCTGTTCTGTGTTCTGTGCTGTGTTCTGTTCTGTGTTCTGTTCTGTGTTCTGTGCTGTGTTCTGTTCTGTGTTCTGTGTTCTGTTCTGTGTTCTGTGCTGTGTTCTATGTTCTGTTCTGTGTTCTGTTCTAGGTTTTGTTCTATGTTCTATGTTCTGTTCTGTGTTCTATGTTCTGTTCTGTTCTTATGTCTGTTCTGTCAGAAGTGCACTGATCTGAGCAGACAGACCAGACCAGACAAAGGTCAGAGCAGGAAAAATGAGGAGGAAGAACCCAGTCCAGACCAGGTACCAGTACCAGACCCAGGTCTAGACCAGGTGGACTGAATGTGTGCAGTCACAGCAGCTGTCACTAACAAAACAGGAAACCAACCCCTGATCAAAGCACGTACATTATTATTATTATTATTATTATTATTATTATTATTATTATTATTATTATTATCATCATTATTATTATTATTATTATCATTATTATTATTATTGTGTCTATCATAAAACCCTGCCCAGTCCTTCCATGGGCGTAGAAGACACCACAAATACAAACCACAGATCAAATACCAGACAAAAGGCACAACAAATATGAACAGAACAAAGGACTGACCTATTGAAACCAACACATCTGCTGCTTTTTCCAGCCTTTACAAACAAATACTGAGAATTTAAATACATGTGAACTAAAGAACAGGTTCATCCGGTCCTCATCAGCTCCAGAACAGACCAGGATTCAAGAAGAAACATGTGATCAAACACAGAGACTGAGTTCAGCACAGAGAGGACAATAGAGAAGAACAGAGGAGTCATGTAACACTGACCCCAAACCACACAGGTACCACAGGTACAGGTACCACAGGTAAAGGTACCACAGGTACCACAGGTACAGGTACCACAGGTACAGGTTCCACAGGTACAGGTACCACAGGTACAGGTACAGGTATGGGTACCACAGGTACAGGTACCACAGGTACAGGTACCACAGGTACAGGTACAGGTATGGGTACCACAGGTACAGGTACCACAGGTACAGGTACAGGTATGGGTACCACAGGTACAGGTACCACAGGTACAGGTACCACTCAGAACACCACCAAAAAGAAGAACAATCAGCAGAATCAGAGCTGTGGATCAGTCCAGTGTTTGTCAGTCAAAGGGTTTCCAGTTCCTTAGTCTGGAACAGCTGGAAGACCAAGAAGAAGATCCAGACCCAGACCCACATCCAGTGTTTGTTTAGTCTGTTGGTTCTACATCAACAGCATGTTATGACCCTGGGTCATAATTTATCTATTTATATGTATATGTATGTGTTTTCTGTTTAGTGTGTGTGTGTTCTCCCCCGTCCTGTAGGTGTGCTGTGCCCCTTTTTGTTTCCGTTTGTTGCAGGTTTCTGATTGGTGGATCATGATTGCCCGGCCCTTTAAAGATGGCCCTGGAGCTCCCATCCTTGCTCGCTCTTGCCTCCTGTCAGCTCCCAACCCTGTGTTCGTGTGTGTGACCGTCAGTCTTCGTGCTCGTGGAAAACTCCGATTGTTTGTATTTGTAAATAGTTTTTGTTAAATCGAACCTTTTTCTGGTAGGGGAGGTCGGCTCTTTTGTTTTCCCATTTTCTCCTGTTTTTTGGTTAGATAGTTAGGTAAGTTTTCTGTAATTTATTTCTTGCATTTATTTTGGATTAGGAAAGTTAGTAAATTGTAAAAGAAGGTATTTTGTTTGTTGTTTTAGCCGCTCCCTCCCCTAACCCTTCCTTAGTTGTTAAAACAAAAATACTGATAATAAATATTGTGAATCTTAGTTTTTGACTGACGTGTGTGCTTGGGAGCTGGGAGGGGACAAAAGTTGAGCCTATTATGTTCGCCCTGGTGAACCCCTAGGCCGGGGTGTAACAAGCAGAACAGGGACATTCAAAAACAGCTGATTGTAGTTTAATGTCCAGAACAGTGACCAATCAGCACCAAAGTAGGTGTAGACATCTGTAGCCACACCCACTTTGAACTCTGCTAAACCGCACCCCCAGTTGAATGTCTGTTGTCTTCATCCAGCCGTTGAGCAGAGCATCAGGGGTGGAAGAAGTCTTCCTCACTCTGACAGACACTTCCTGTCCACTGTGGTGGTCCCAGCCCATTATGGCACTAATGATAGTGGGCGCTAATGCTAGTGGGCGCTAATGCTAGTGGGTGTTAATGCTAGTGGGCGCTAATGCTAGTGGGTGCTAATGCAAGTGGGTGCTAATGCTAGTGAGCACTAATGCTAGCAGGTACTAATGCTAGTGGGTTAATGAGGCTTCTACCTGCAGGGGGGGGCTCGGAGCCCCAGAACTACCTGGGGGTTCATTCTATCTGTGGGTGAGGGCATCGAACCCACAGGCTAACGGCTGCCTGCTGCTCATTTCGCACTAATAATCCCATGTGACTGTGACATGGACCCACCCACTATACCCCCCCCCCCCCCCTACTGCTCTTTTTGGTCTGTTCTCATCCTCCAGCCCTTTCACTGTGAATCTGACACAAATGTAGATCTAAATAATGCACTAAACCAGGGCTGTCAAACATGCGTCCCAGGGCCCAAAAGCGTGCCCCCCCCCCCCCCCCCCCCCCAAAAGGTTTCAATCCGACCCCTGGGGTGAATTTACAAAGTGTATAAATTCCACAGTCCAGGCTGTGGAACTCATTTTAGTGTGGGTTCCACATCCAGACCAATCTGATCGACAGTCGAATAAGAACAGCAGAAGAACCCACACAAAAGAACCACTGCAGATTTACTACTGGGTTTGATGGGAAAAATAGGCCTGGGTCCTGGGTCCTGGGTCCTGGACCTGTGGTTCTATGTGTGTTCTGGACCTGGTCCTGGACCTGGTCCTGGCTCCTGGGTCCAGGTCTTGGACTTACAGGTCCATATATGAGTCAGTGTTGGCTGGACCCTCCACTCTGGACACAATGCTGGTTTTGTTGCCCCCCCCCATCAGTCCGTTACAGATGAATCACAGCAGAAACAGGAGCCACAACCCCCCCCCCCCCCCCCTTTACCTCAGGTCTGTGTTCCCAGAGAGAAGTGACACTGATGAAGTGTGTGTGTGTGTGTGTGTGTGTGTGTGTGTTAATGTTAACCTTATCATCTGCAGAATGTGACTCTTTGACTTGAACACAACAACAGAAAAATAGACTCAGGTTTCCTGTCCCTGCAGCGTCGAACCAACAACCACTGCATTAATATAGACTGAAACACACACACACACACACATCCTTCATATACAGTGTGATCCCAGAAAAACTGTAAAACCACCGTCACCTGCAAACACAAACAGACAAACACAAACAAACACAAACAGACAAACACAAACAAACACAAACAGACAAACACAAACAAACAGACAAACACAAACAAACACAAACACAGACAAACACAAACAAACACAAGCAAACAGACAAACAAACACAAACAAACACAAACAAACACAAACAGACAAACACAAACAAACATAAACAAACAGACAAACAAACAAACACAAACAAACAGACAAACACAAACAAAAACAAACAGACAAACACAAACACAAACAAACAGACAAACACAAACAAAAACAAACAAACAAACACAAACAAACACAAACAAACAAACACAAACAGACAAACACAAACAAGCAAACATAAACACAAACAAACACAAACAAACATAAACACAAACAAACACAAACAAACAGACAAACACAAACAAACACAAACAGCTGTCGCAGCCGTTCCACAGTTCACATCAGTCTGTGGACTCATTGAATCCAGGTGTTTCTGTTCTAACAGGGGTCAGGGAGACCCTCATACAGAACCAGGGGTCAGGGAGTACATTCCATTCAAACCTGGCATTCATGTAGACTAACCCCCCCCCCCCCCTTTAGAACCAGAACCATCATGTAGACTAACCCCTCCCCCTTTAGAACCACAACCATCATGTAGACTGACCCCCCTCCCCTTTAGAACCAGAACCATCATGTAGACTAACCCCTCCCCCTTTAGAACCACAACCATCATGTAGACTAAACCCCCCCCCCCCCCCCCTTTAGAACCACAACCATCATGTAGACTGACCCCCCTCCCCTTTAGAACCAGAACTACTCACAGCTCTGTTCCATTTAACTGAACTGTACGAAGGAGGAAGAATGTGTGTGTGTGTTTGCATGCATGTGTGTGTGCATGTGTGCATGTGCATGTTTGTGTGTGCGCGTGCATGCATTTGCGTGCATGTGTGTGTATGTGTGTGTGCGTGCATGTGTGTGTGTGTGTGTGTGTAAGGCCCAGTATCATTCTCTTTCAGTTGTAAATGTGTGTGTGTGTGTGTGTGTGTGTGTACAGTGTGTGTGTATAATTGTGTGTGTGTGTGTGTGTGTGTAATTGTGTGTGTGTTGTTTCTCAGGTGCTTGGTGCTGATTTATGGCTGTTGCCAAGGCTCTGCTAACGAGCCCCCCCACACACACACTCTGCTCCTGTTAATCACCTCAGGAAAAGCACAGCAGGTTAACAACTGAGCATGTGCAACACAGAGCAGGGCCGTTTAACGACTGAGCATGTGCAACACAGAGCAGGGCCGTTTAACGACTGAGCATGTGCAACACAGGGCAGGGCCGTTTAACAACTGAGCATGTGCAACACAGAGCAGGGCCGTTTAATGACTGAGCATGTGCAACACAGGGCAGGGCCGTTTAACGACTGAGCATGTGCAACGCAGAGCAGGGCCGTTTAACGACTGAGCATGTGCAACACAGGGCAGGGCCGTTTAACAACTGAGCATGTGCAACACAGAGCAGGGCCGTTTAACGACTGAGCATGTGCAACGCAGAGCAGGGCCGTTTAACGACTGAGCATGTGCAACGCAGGGCAGGGCCGTTTAACAACTGAGCATGTGCAACGCAGAGCAGGACCGTTTAACGACTGAGCATGTCCAACACAGGGCAGGGCCGTTTAACGACTGAGCATGTCCAACACAGGGCAGGGCCGTTTGGTTTTGTATGTGTGTTTTACTGAGAATATTCAAACCGACCCCTTCAGACTAGCACTACAGTCCAGGGTGTTGGACTAACCCTGACCCTGAACCTAACCCCTAACCTCGACCCTGACCTGCAGTAAGCCCTTGGTGCACCCACCCTAACCTGAATTGACCCTAACCCTAACCTCCTGTGTTGACCCTAACCCTAAACTAA
The DNA here is from genome assembly GCF_902148855.1 of Sphaeramia orbicularis. Classification (NCBI taxonomy): domain Eukaryota; kingdom Metazoa; phylum Chordata; class Actinopteri; order Kurtiformes; family Apogonidae; genus Sphaeramia; species Sphaeramia orbicularis. The sequence continues at coordinate 42,043 of NW_021941748.1, forward strand.
GCAGAACCGGCTGGTTTTCAAAGAAAGGACCGTGTCGCTGCACCTGTTAAATACTGGACTGTTGGACCAAGTGAGCATGTGCACCATATTTGAGCATGTGCACCATATTTGAGCATGTGCACCATATTTGAAGACATGCCATCCAGCAGTTATTGACACAGTGTTTTTAACATAGTCTGGACTGAACAACACACCGACGGACTGACCAACAGATGCATGGACACATCTACGAACTACTGCTAACACTTCAGTTTGGACGGCACCATAGGGCGAGGCCAAGCGTACGCCTCCAGTACCTGGTCCCATGTTCAGTTATCAAGACAGTGGTCCGACATTCGTGACAGACAGCTAAGGAGCCGACATCTAAACTTAAATGCCACAGCAACTTCAGCGAGCTGTCGTAATGAATGGATTCCATTGCAAATGAAGTCCTACAGAAAAGACAATAAAACAAAGGAACTCACCTGTCTCTTCATCGATGGCGAACCGTCCGAGCCCACTTCCATCACGAATGGAGTACTGGATTTCTCCGTCTCTGCCGTTGTCCTCGTCATTAGCAGTAACTTGAAGAAGAGTAGTTCCAATTCGTGAATTCTCTTTAACTAATCCGGTCAAGGCAAAGTGGTTGAAGTAGGGGGCGTAGAGGTTTTCATTGACATCCACCACTTCGATCTCCACAAAAGTGACGGACAGAAGCGACACCGGCCTCCCTTTGTCTTTGGCCCTCACCGTCAGATTATAAAACTGCTGGGTCTCATAGTCCAGCTCCTTCGCCAGCCGAATGGCCCCGCTGGACTTGTCTACTTCAAACCATCCGTTGTAGTCACTGGCAAGAGAGTATCGAACCTGGCCTCCTAGTCCTACATCTGGGTCCTGAGTCTCTAACCACGCCACCACAGCTCCTACTGGCAGGTCTTCCAGGGCCCTGGCCTTGTACACACTAGGGATAAAGAGTGGAGGGCAGTCGTTCACGTCCTCCAAAGAGATTTTCAATGTGGTCACTGAGAACTTCTGGCTCCTTTTCTCTGCCTTGTCTCGAGCCTCAATTTTCAGGTTAAAGCTAGGGACGAATTCCCTGTCTAATTGGCCTGCGACGTACACTATTCCATTGGTGGAATTAATGCCAAACTGGCTGGTACTGGTCAGAAGAGAGTAAACCACCTCCCCGTTAGGTCCCAGGTCTTTATCAGTGGCCTCAACTTGAATGACATCTGTACCTATGGCTGTGTTTTCAGGGATGACAATTTTATAACCACCCTCTTGTAAAAACTGGGGTGAATTATCGTTGGCATCTTCTACGTAGACTGTAAGAAGCCTCCAAGCAGTTTTCTGCGGCAGGCCGAGGTCATAGATTGTTAAGTTGAGAAGATAGCGATCTTTCTTTTCTCTATCCATTGGCAGGAAAACACTTATCAGGCCAGTCTCCATGTCAATTTTAAAACAACTGTCAGTGTTCCCATCAGAAATCGCATATACAATCTGACCATTAAATCCTGTGTCACCGTCGTAGGCGTTCACCATAAAAACACTGGAGCCAATATTTAGGTCCTCTTGCACTGCGATATCTGTGGGAAAAGCTTTGTCGAACTGAGGCATTTGCCGATTGACAGAGAACAGGTCAATAAAACCTTCCTCAATTTTGGGCTTGGAGCTAGCTTTGGACTTTTTGAGCAACTTTTCAGCTAACTTCTGGGCTACTCTCGTCTCTTTACAGTTGAAACTTTTAGGAGGTGATTTCCCGTGAACAACTGAGATGTTAACAAATATGGGATCGGAAAAGTTCTCACCATCTGTGGCAGTAATTTTCAGACTAAAGACACCATTCTTAGGAGTGGCTGTAGTGAGGGAACGTCGCAGTACGAGAACCCCCGAGTCTGGGTTGAGATCAAAGTACCCCCATTCATTACCAGAAATGATCTTATATTTGACTAACTCTAACTCATCTACATCGATTGCGGACATCGTAGTAATGGTTTCATCCACTGGAAAATCCATAGAAATCACCCCCTGACATGCAACCTTCTCAAACAACGGCTGGTTATCGTTTACATTCTCCAGGTGAATGGTCACGTTGACCTCGCTCTCGCGCCTGTAAGGCGACCCCCAGTCAGACGCTCTAACTACAAACACAAAGCTCTCTGATGACGACTCAAAGTCCAACTCTTTAGTTGTGCTGATGACTCCTGAAAACTGGTTGATTCTGAAGGGGAGCGGCTGAAGGCTGGAAACGCTGTATGTTATGTACCCGTTCTCACCTTTATCTTCGTCCACGGCAGAAACTGTTAAAACACTGGTCCCAACAGGTACAGATTCATTGATGAACACCTCGTAAGAGGGCAGCGCAAACGTTGGAGTGTTGTCATTGGCGTCGTCAATGGTGACACGCACTTTCACCTTCAGTTCACTATCGACTTCTAACACCTCAAGATTAAAAACGTCCTGGTTGACTTTGGTAAACCAGTGCTTGGTGGAGATTACACCTGTGACAGTGTTCATTTGGAAAAATGCAGAATCAGCAGAAGGCGCCAGAATATATTCCGCATCATCAGGTTCCGGCTTGATCTTAACTGCCTCTACAATCGTGCCCGGCGGTGAGATTTCATTCAGACTGACATCGTACACCTCCTTCTCAAACTTTGCGTCCACTGTTGGCCGTTTCTTGACCACAATGTGAACAATATTGACAGTGGAGAACTTCTGCGGGGTGCCGCGGTCCTTGGCCTGTAAAGTCAGGTTACAGCCATAGGGGCAGGTCTCCCAGTTCACCGACTCTGAGCCCTTTAGTGCAAACTCGCCTTCGTCGATTCTTTCTATAAAAAACTGCTCGGAAGGGTCTCCCCCAACAATGACTACCGAATCGATTTCTCCATTTAAGCCTTCGTCCAGGTCCTCCACGGTGACCATGGCGTACACTGGGTTTTTATCCAGCCACGAGGGGCTATGGGTGACCACATTCATGACGGGGGGGTGCTCGTTAACACGCTCTACATGGACAAAGAGCTTGGCGGTGCTGCTGACTCCATTGTTTCCATAGAGCTTCATGCCTCTATCGACCGCCAGGATCTCCAAGTCGTACCGGTTCTGCTCGTCCACATTCAGCTTTCCGCTCAGAGACACCACTCCACTAGTGGGGTGGACTGCGAACAGTTCCATTTTCTCCTTAAAAAAATAGTAAAACTCCCCATTGGAGCCAATATCTGCATCGGTAGCAGTAACTTGTGCTATGCTAGTCCTGAGTGGGGTGCTCTCCGTGATGGTGACGGAGTATGTTGTAGGGGAAAACAAGGGTCGCAGGTCATTCATATCCAAAACTTGGATGCTGACTTTAGTCCAGGTCTCCAGTAGGGCCTCCCCCTTGACGGAGGCTTTTACTGTCAATACGTAATTATCCTGAATCTCTCGATTCAAGATGGCCGCATTACCGCCTTTAGTCCTTATTCGCAAGAAGCAGAAATCCCCGAGGACGTACTCCTCCGCCTTAAAAAAGCCTTCGTCGTCTCCGGAGGTGATCCTGTAGCGGATCTCCCACGAGCGCTGGGCCAAGTGGATGCCCATTTTAACTTTACTGTTGGCGTAGGTGCGCGCCGCTGAGTTTTCATAAACCGTGGCGTGGTAGACGGCCTGAGTGAAGGCGAAGCGAGGTCCATGCTGAGAGGCCCCATGGGTAACCTGGCCGTGGCAGGACAGAGGCCGGAAGAGCAACGACAGCAGCAGCGGCAGCAGCAGGGCCGGGCCTAGAAGAGGGGCTCGCATGGCTGCCCACTGGCCCATGTTCACATCCATCCCATCATCACTGCATTCTGAGGAGGAAACACAGAGAGGGACCCAGGTCAGACACAAACAAACCTGTTCAGGCACAGACAACCACACAAACTAACCTGGCAGCATTTGGGTCAGGTATTTGACCAATATGTGGCCATTTTAGAAAGGGGTGGGGGGGTGGGGGGATCCAAATAAGATCAGTCCTTTCATAGATGAATCCTATCTATAGAACAGTTCTACTGCTAAAACCATTGTCCACTAACATGTGACTCTGCTGTTTCTGGTCTGTACCGATAAGGTTTCACAATGTGACAGAAAAGAAGCAGATTGGGGGGGGGGGGGGGGGGGGGGGGGGGGGGCAGGCTGACATCATCAATGTGTGGTCTGTGTCTGGACTCTGTTGATTATAAGTTTCAGTAAAACCAGAGGTGGTTTTGGAAGGAACAAAATAATTGTACATCTAGGAAGAGGAGAGGAAGATCCACAAGAAACAGCAAAGAAAAGAAGAGCAGAGGAGGAACTACAGGGACCCTGTCCTTACCCTGTCCCAACCCTGTCCTAACCCTGTCCTTACCCTGCCCTAACCTCTGTCCTAGACCTGTCATAACCCTGTCCTTACCCTGTCCTAACCTCTGTCCTAACCCTGTCCTTACCCTGCCCTAACCTCTGTCCTAGACCTGTCCTAACCTTGTCCTAACCTCTGTCCTAACCTTGTCCTTACCCTGCCCTAACCTCTGTCCTAACCCTGTCCTAACCCTGTCCTAGCCTCTGTCCTAACCCTGTCCTAACCTCTGTCCTAGACCTGTCCAAACCCTGTCCTAACCTCTGTCCTAGACCTGTCATAACCCTGTCCTTACCCTGCCCTAACCTGTCCTAACCCTGTCCTAACCCTGTCCTAACCTCTGTCCTAACCCTGTCCTTACCCTGCCCTAACCTCTGTCCTAGACCTGTCCTAACCCTGTCCTAACCTCTGTCCTAACCCTGTCCTTACCCTGCCCTAACCTCTGTCCTAACCCTGTCCTAGCCTCTGTCCTAACCCTGTCCTAACCCTGTCCTAACCTCTGTCCTAGACCTGTCCAAACCCTGTCCTAACCTCTGTCCTAGACCTGTCCTAACCCTGTCCTGACCCTGTCCTAACCTCTGTCCTAACCCTGTCCTAACCTCTGTCCTGACCCTGTCCTAACCTCTGTCCTAAGCCTGTCCTGACTCTGTCCTAACCTCTGTCCTGACCCTGTCCTAACTTTGTCCTAACCTCTGTCCTAACCCTGTCCTAACCTCTGTCCTGACCCTGTCCTAACCTCTGTCCTAAACCTGTCCTGACCCTGTCCTAACCTCTGTCCTGACCCTGTCCTAACTTTGTCCTAACCTCTGTCCTAACCCTGTCCTAACCTCTGTCCTAACCCTGTCCTAACCTCTGTCCTAACCCTGTCCTACCCCTGTCCTGACCCTGTCCTAACTTTGTCCTAACCTCTGTCCTAACCCTGTCCTAACCTCTGTCCTGACCCTGTCCTAACCTCTGTCCTAAGCCTGTCCTGACCCTGTCCTAACCCTGTCCTAACCTCTGTCCTAACCCTGTCCTGACCTCTGTCCTAACCCTGTCCTACCCCTGTCCTAACCGTGTCCTAACCCTTAGACTGCAGGAGCTGTGTTCTCAGTTCCAGAACCTTCAGAACCCTCAGAACCTTCAGAACCTTCAGAACCTAACCCCATCTGCTCTGTTCTCAGTGTGTTCTGAGTTCTCAGTGTAAACACCACAAGTATGAGCCTCTGTCGGCTTTGGGAGAACGGCCCATCCCATAATGCCACGCTGTGGTCACATGGTCCACAGAAGACAGCGTTCTGGTGACTCTGCATTTTAAACCACAGAAGAGGGTGGAGCCTGTCCCACAGCAGACGGAGAGATGGGCAGAAGAGGGTGGAGCCTGTCCCACAGCACCCACAATAACACACTTCTACATCTATTTAAGTACACACACACACACATATACACACACACACATACACACATATACACAAACACACACACACACACTTGTGTTGCTGTTCACTGGGTCATTAATGGACGTTCAGTCCAAATGCATTCACTGGTTCTGGAACACGCTAATGGTTCTGGAACACTTTAATGGTTCTGGAACACTCTAATGGTTCTGGAACACTCTCATGGTTCTGGAACACTTTAATGGTTCTGGAACACATTAATGGTTCTGGAATACTCTAATGGTTCTGGAACACTCTAATGGTTCTGGAACACTCTCATGGTTCTGGAACACTTTAATGGTTCTGGAACACATTAATGGTTCTGGAATACTCTAATGGTTCTGGAACACTCTAATGGTTCTGGAACACTTTAATGGTTCTGGAACACTCTAATGGTTCTGGAACACTCTAATGGTTCTGGAACACTTTAATGGTTCTGGAACACTCTCATGGTTCTGGAACACTCTCATGGTTCTGGAACACTCTCACGGTTCTGGAACACTCTAATGGTTCTGGAACACTCTCATGGTTCTGGAACACTCTCACGGTTCTGGAACACTCTAATGGTTCTGGAACACTTCAATGGTTCTGGAACACTCTCATGGTTCTGGAACATTCTCATGGTTCTGGAACACTTTAATGGTTCTGGAACACTCTAATGGTTCTGGAACACTCTCATGGTTCTGGAACACTTTAATGGTTCTGGAACACTCTAATGGTTCTGGAACACTTTAATGGTTCTGGAACACTCTCATGGTTCTGGAACACTCTAATGGTTCTGGAACACTCTCATGGTTCTGGAACACTCTAATGGTTCTGGAACACTTTAATGGTTCTGGAACACTCTCATGGTTCTGGAACACTCTAATGGTTCTGGAACACTCTCATGGTTCTGGAACACTTTAATGGTTCTGGAATACTCTAATGGTTCTGGAACACTCTAATGGTTCTGGAACACTTTAATGGTTCTGGAAAACTCTCATGGTTCTGGAACACTTTAATGGTTCTGGAACACATTAATGGTTCTGGAATACTCTAATGGTTCTGGAACACTCTAATGGTTCTGGAACACTTTAATGGTTCTGGAACACTCTAATGGTTCTGGAACACTCTAATGGTTCTGGAACACTCTCATGGTCCTGGAACACTTTAATGATTCTGGAACACTCTAATGGTTCTGGAACACTTTAATGGTTCTGGAACACTCTCATGGTTCTGGAACACTCTCATGGTTCTGGAACACTCTCACGGTTCTGGAACACTCTAATGGTTCTGGAACACTTTAATGGTTCTGGAACACTCTAATGGTTCTGGAACACTCTCACGGTTCTGGAACACTCTAATGGTTCTGGAACACTCTAATGGTTCTGGAACACTCTAATGGTTCTGGAACACTCTCATGGTTCTGGAACACATTAATGTTTCTGGAACACTGTAATGGTTCTGGAACACTCTTGTGGTTCTGGAACACTCTAATGGTTCTGGAACACTTTAATGGTTCTGGAACACTCTAATGGTTCTGGAACACTTTAATGGTTCTGGAACACTCTAATGGTTCTGGAACACTCTCATGGTTCTGGAACACTCTAATGGTTCTGGAACACTCTCATGGTCCTGGAACACTTTAATGGTTCTGGAACACTCTAATGGTTCTGGAACACTTTAATGGTTCTGGAACACTCTCATGGTTCTGGAACACTCTCACGGTTCTGGAACACTCTAATGGTTCTGGAACACTTCAATGGTTCTGGAACACTCTCATGGTTCTGGAACACTCTCACGGTTCTGGAACACTTTAATGGTTCTGGAACACTCTAATGGTTCTGGAACACTCTCATGGTTCTGGAACACTTTAATGGTTCTGGAAAACTCTCATGGTTCTGGAACACTCTAATGGTTCTGGAACACTCTAATGGTTCTGGAACACTTTAATGGTTCTGGAACACTCTAATGGTTGTGGAACACTCTAATGGTTCTGGAACACTCTCATGGTTCTGGAACACTCTAATGGTTCTGGAACACATTAATGTTTCTGGAACACTCTAATGGTTCTGGAACACTCTCATGGTTCTGGAACACTTTAATGGTTCTGGAACACTCTAATGGTTCTGGAACACTTTAATGGTTCTGGAACACTCTAATGGTTCTGGAACACTCTCATGGTTCTGGAACACTCTAATGGTTCTGGAACACTTTAATGGTTCTGGAACACATTAATGTTTCTGGAACACTCTAATGGTTCTGGAACACTCTCATGGTTCTGGAACACTCTAATGGTTCTGGAACACTTTAATGGTTCTGGAACACTCTAATGGTTCTGGAACACTCTAATGGTTCTGGAACACTCTCATGGTTCTGGAACACTTTAATGGTTCTGGAACACTCTAATGGTTCTGGAACATTCTAATGGTTCTGGAATACTTTAATGGTTCTGGAACACTCTCATGGTTCTGGAACACTCTAATGGTTCTGGAACACATTAATGGTTCTGGAACACTCTAATGGTTCTGGAACACTCTCATGGTTCTGGAACACTCTCATGGTTCTGGAACACTTTAATGGTTCTGGAACACTCTAATGGTTCTGGAACATTCTAATGGTTCTGGAACACTCTCATGGTTCTGGAACACATTAATGGTTCTGGAACACTCTAATGGTTCTGGAACACTCTCATGGTTCTGGAACACTCTAATGGTTCTGGAACACTCTCATGGTTCTGGAACACTTTAATGGTTCTGGAACACATTAATGGTTCTGGAACACTCTCATGGTTCTGGAACACTCTCATGGTTCTGGAACACTTTAATGGTTCTGGAACACATTAATGGTTCTGGAACACTCTAATGGTTCTGGAACGCTTTAATGGTTCTGGAACACTCTCATGGTTCTGGAACACTCTCATGGTTCTGGAACACTAATGGTTCTGGAACACTCTCATGGTTCTGGAACACTTTAATGGTTCTGGAACACTCTCATGGTTCTGGAACACATTAATGGTTCTGGAACACTCTAATGGTTCTGGAACACTCTCATGGTTCTGGAACACATTAATGGTTCGGGAACACTCTAATGGTTCTGGAACACTCTCATGGTTCTGGAACACATTAATGGTTCGGGAACACTCTAACCCTTTACACTCCTTTTGTTCTGTGTTTTTCTGACCCTCTTGTTTCTGAAGTGATAAACCTGTGTCTGCTCAAACCACCGGGGACGGCGTCGCACAAACAACCCACTGTCATCCCCCAGTGAGAGTCACTGACCGTCATCTGGAACTGCCTCTGATTAGCACAGAAGTGGACTGGAATAGACTGAGACACCAGCGCCTCTGAGACCTGAAACCAGCGCCTCTGAGGACCTGAAACCAGCACCTCTGAGGACCTGAAACCAGCATCTCTGAGGACCTGAAACCAGCGCCTCTGAGGACTTGAAACCAGCGCCTCTGAGACCTGAAACCAGCGCCTCTGAGGACCTGAAACCAGCATCTCTGAGGACCTGAAACCAGCGCCTCTGAGGACTTGAAACCAGCGTCTCTGAGGACCTGAAACCAGCGCCTCTGAGGACCTGAAACCAGCGTCTCTGAGGACTGAAACCAGCGCCTCTGAGGACCTGAAACCAGCGTCTCTGAGGACTGAAACCAGCGCCTCTGAGGCCTGAAACCAGCGCCTCTGAGGACCTGAAACCAGCGCCTCTGAGGACCTGAAACCAGCGCCTCTGAGGCCTGAAACCAGCGCCTCTGAGGACCTGAAACCAGCGTCTCTGAGGACTGAAACCAGCGCCTCTGAGACCTGAAACCAGCGCCTCTGAGGACCTGAAACCAGCGCCTCTGAGGCCCGAAACCAGCGCCTCTGAGGCCCGAAACCAGCGCCTCTGAGGCCCGAAACCAGCGCCTCTGAGGACCTGAAACCAGCGCCTCTGAGGACTGAAACCAGCGCCTCTGAGGACCTGAAACCAGCGCCTCTGAGGCCTGAAACCAGCGCCTCTGAGGACCTGAAACCAGCACCTCTGAGGACCTGAAACCAGCGCCTCTGAGGCCTGAAACCAGCACCTCTGAGGACTGAAACCAGCACCTCTGAGGCCTGAAACCAGCACCTCTGAGGCCTGAAACCAGCACCTCTGAGGACCTGAAACCAGCACCTCTGAGGCCTGAAACCAGCGCCTCTGAGGACCTGAAACCAGCACCTCTGAGGCCTGAAACCAGCGCCTCTGAGGCCTGAAACCAGCGCCTCTGAGGACCTGAAACCAGCACCTCTGAGGACCTGAAACCAGCGCCTCTGAGGCCTGAAACCAGCACCTCTGAGGACTGAAACCAGCACCTCTGAGGACTGAAACCAGCACCTCTGAGGCCTGAAACCAGCACCTCTGAGGCCTGAAACCAGCACCTCTGAGGACCTGAAACCAGCACCTCTGAGGACCTGAAACCAGCACCTCTGAGGACCTGAAACCAGCGCCTCTGAGGCCTGAAACCAGCGCCTCTGAGGACCTGAAACCAGCACCTCTGAGGACCTGAAACCAGCACCTCTGAGGACCTGAAACCAGCGCCTCTGAGGCCTGAAACCAGCGCCTCTGAGGCCTGAAACCAGCACCTCTGAGGCCTGGGCAAAGCGACGGTGCTGGCACATCCAACATCGACACCTTCCTGCTGAATGATCAGATCAGAAACATCTACCGTCGGAGCAGGGTTCAGTCATTTAAGATGACGCTGCCAAAACACTGATCTGTTGTGTTCTACTGCCAGAACAAGAGAGTAGGAAGGAGAAGAGAAAGAGGAGAGGAGGAGAGGAGGAGGAGGAGAGGAGAGGAGAGGAGAGGAGAGGAGAGGAGAGGAGAGGAGAGGAGAGGAGAGGAGAGGAGAGGAGAGGACAGGAGAGGAGAGGACAGGAGAGGACAGGAGAGGAGGAGAAGAGAGGAGAGGAGGAGGAGGAGGAGAAGAGAGGAGGAGAGGAGGAGAAGAGAGGAGAGGAGGAGGAGGAGAGGAGGAGAAGAGAGGAGGAGAGGAGAGGAGGAGAGGAGGAAGAGGACAGGAGAGGAGGAGAAGAGAGGAGGAGAGGAGGAGGAAGAGGAGAGGAGGAGGAGAGGAGGAAGAAGAGGAGATGAGGAGGAAAAAGAGACAGATTTTGTCCTCCATTCAGAGGACAGCAGCACAACAGCACCACTACCACATCATATGTGTGTGTGTGTGTGTGTGTGTTCCTGAGTACTATGGGATGCCACTAATGCTGTTACCACACTAATGCCACTGCTAGTACTTTGCTAACCCTGGGATCATGTTAATGCCATTACTACACTAATGCTACTACCATGCTAACACTGCTACAGTGCTAATCCCATTACCTGTCTAATGATGCTACCATGCTAACATCGGTGCCACGCTAACGCCGGTACCATGCTAACACCAGTACCATGCTAACACCAGTACCATGCTAACAGTGTCAGCTCCATCATGCTAGTGTGAACGCCTGGGTTGAGTCCAGGGCTCCAGTAAAAGCCCCACCCCACTGAACTGATGGTTTTAGTTTGGAACCACACACGGAAAAATATTTACTAAGTAAGCTCCAACAATTATTCATGTATTTATTTGCTCGTCGGGTTAATTAATGCCATCTACCAGGAGCTCTTGTATTTATTTGACAGACAGAAACATTATTGGTGCTTCGTCAAAGTGAATGTTCTGCTCTTGTGTGGGCGGTGGACCCACACCTTTAAGACCTGTTTGATTGTTGATTAATAATTAAAGAACATCATCAGCAGATAAGCAGTGGACCATGTGAACTAAAAAACATCACATGACCATCTGGACTAAAAAACATCACATGACCATCTGGACTAAAAAACATCACATGACCATCTGGACTAAAAAACATCACATGACCATCTGTGGGGGGAAACTCTGATCCAGGATCTGAGTCATCATTTTCACACCTAAAGAAACTGTCGAAACCAACAAGAACATGTTCTGGAGGCGTCGGCTCCACCACTGAGAACCAACAACTGACACCACTGAGAATCAACAACTGACACCACTGAGAACCAACAACTGACACCACTGAGAATCAACAACTGACACCACTGAGAACCAACAACTGACACCACTGAGGACCGACAACTGACACCACTGAGAACCGACAACTGACACCACTGAGGACCGACAACTGACACCACTGAGAACCGACAACTGACACCACTGAGGACCAAAGAACTGACACCACTGAGAACCAACAACTGACACCACTGAGGACCGACAACTGACACCACTGAGAACCAACAACTGACACCACTGAGGACCAAAGAACTGACACCACTGAGAACCAACAACTGACACCACTGAGGACCAAAGAACTGACACCACTGAGGACCAACAACTGACACCACTGAGGACCAACAACTGACACCACTGAGAACCAACAACTGACACCACTGAGGACCGACAACTGACACCATTGAGAACCAACAACTGACACCACTGAGAACCAACAACTGACACCACTGAGGACCAAAGAACTGACACCACTGAGGACCGACAACTGACACCACTGAGGACCAACAACTGACACCACTGAGAACCGACAACTGACACCACTGAGGACCAACAACTGACACCACTGAGAACCGACACTGACACCACTGAGGACCGACAACTGACACCACTGAGGACCAAAGAACTGACACCACTGAGAACCAACAACTGACACCACTGAGGACCAAAGAACTGACACCACTGAGGACCGACAACTGACACCACTGAGGACCAACAACTGACACCACTGAGAACCGACAACTGACACCACTGAGGACCGTCAACTGACACCACTGAGGACCAAAGAACTGACACCACTGAGGACCGACAACTGACACCACTGAGGACCAAAGAACTGACACCACTGAGAACCAATAAATGACACCACTGAGGACCAAAGAACTGACACCACTGAGGACCGACAACTGACACCACTGAGGACCGACAACTGACACCACTGAGGACCGACAACTGACACCACTGAGGACCAACAACCGACACCACTGAGAACCGACACTGACACCACTGAGGACCGACAACTGACACCACTGAGGACCAAAGAACTGACACCACTGAGAACCAACAACTGACACCACTGAGGACCAACAACTGACACCACTGAGAACCGACACTGACACCACTGAGGACCGACAACTGACACCACTGAGGACCAAAGAACTGACACCACTGAGGACCGACAACTGA